>NC_071090.1:108329273-108496773 GCF_027358695.1 Spea bombifrons | reverse complement strand
TAGAAGGGGTTAAAGGGGCGGTGTATGGTGTATAAGGGGTTAAAGGGGCGGCGTGTGCTGTGTATTAGGGGTTAAAGGGGCGGCGTGTGCTGTGTATTAGGGGTTAAAGGGACGGTGTGTTCTGTGTATAAGGGGTTAAAGGGGCGGAGTGTGCTGTGTATTAGGGGTTAAAGGGGCGGCGTGTGCTGTGTAGAAGGGGTTAAAGGGGCGGTGTATGGTGTATAAGGGGTTAAAGGGGCGGCGTGTGCTATGTATAAGGGGTTAAAGGGGCGGCGTGTGCTGCGTATAAGGGGTTAAAGAGGTGGCGTGTGCTGTGTATAAGGGGTTAAAGGGGCGGCGTGTGCTGTGTATAAGGGGTTAAAGGGGCGGCGTGTGCTGTGTATAAGGGGTTAAAGGGACGGTGTGTTCTGTGTATTAGGGCTTAAAGGGGTGGCGTGTGCTGTGTATAAGGGGTTAAAGGGGTGGCGTGTGTGCTGTGTATAAGGGGTTAAAGGGGTGGCGTGTGTGCTGTGTAGAAAGGGTTAAAGGGGCGGCGTGTGCTGTGTATTAGGGGTTAAAGGGGCGGCGTGTGCTGTGTATGAGGGGTTAAAGGGGCGGTGTATGGTGTAGAAGGGGTTAATGTGTGCTGTTTGTGGCAGATAGGGCTGCAGTGATTAGATGAGGAGGAGAGGCGGAGGGTCATGTGACACGGACACTCGCACACTCTGTCTCACACACACACACTCACACACACACGCACTCACACACACGGACTCACTCACACACGCTCACACACACGGACACGCTCACAGGCACTCAGACACTCGCAAAGTGGGAAGCGGAGTAAACAGTGCAGGAGAGGAGCTGAGGGTAGGTGAGTCTGGAAGTCTGTGCTCTCAGCACATGTGTGTCATATGTGTACACGGTGATCCCTGCCACGCAACTCCATGTAGGGGCTGTGACGCTCGCACGAGCACGAGCACACACACTCACAATCACACACGAGCACACACACTCACAATCACACACGAGCACACACACTCACACAATCACACACGAGCACACACACACTCACACAATCACACACTCACACAATCACACACTCACACAAACAGAACTCCTTCCACGCGACCCCAGCCCGGACCCCGCTCGCTCGCTCGCTCGCTGGCTGCACGCAGGTAGAATGCCAGGGTCTCAGCGACCGGCCGGCTCGTAACCCGATAGCCGCGCTGTGAACGGGGTTACGGGGTTCGTTTCCGTGGGGACCGCGGGGATCTCTCTGCAGCCCCCAATCAGAGCGCACGAGAGGCGGGGCCGCCCGTAGAAGTGTGAGCTCTTGGGACCGCTTCATCGTTTCGTTTTATATCGTTTGTTCTAATAGAGAACTGGGTTAAGGGGGCTTCTTACTATACAGATAGCTGCCAACTGTCCCTGGTTAGGTTGTCCAGTCCCTCACTCAGTTACAGAAATAACCGCCCCTCTCTGGCCATTGAAGATGTTTAGAGGGGGTCTCCCAATGCAATCCCCTCCCCCGCACAGACATTCCATTTAAGGCTCAGGTTTGCCGCCCAGACATTCAGATTAACCCTTTGCATGCCCCTAACCCTTTTTAACACGCAAGATATTACCCTGCGGTGATCACCTGTCTGTGATTTACTCCATACCTCCCAAGTGTCCTGGGATCGGAGGAACAGTCCTAATTACAATATATTTGTATTTCCTCTGCCGGCGTCCAATCCGATACCCCGATACCCCGATACTCCAATACCCCGGCAGCATCACTTTCCTGGGAGCTGATCCTGCGCATGACTTTCCACGCTGGGAGCAGCCACCTTAACTTCCCGCTCTCTGGATCTGCGCGATTATTCCTCCCCATTAAGTCGTGTTAAGTTGCTGATTGTGGTTGATTGGGGACGGTGAGAAGCAGAGCAGCTGTTGCTGGGCGGAGGATCCCCACTCGGGGCCATTAGGTAAAGCAGCTGTGCGTACGCAGCCAAGTTGTGGCAACAGACCGGGGCAACAACATCTGTCAGATACCCTCTGTCTGTCTGTCTGTCTGTCTGTCAGATACCCGATGTCTGTCAGATACCCGATGTCTGTCCGTCTGTCAGATACCCGATGTCTGTCAGATACCCGATGTCTGTCTGTCTGTCAGATACCCGATGTCTGTCTGTCTGCCTGTCTGATACCCGATGTCTGTCTGTCTGTCTGTCAGATACTCGATGTCTGTCCGTCTGTCTGATACCCGATGTCTGTCTGTCTGCCTGTCAGATACCTGATGTCTGTCTGCCCGTCTGTCAGATACCCGATGTCTGTCTGCCTGTCTGTCTGATACCCGATGTCTGTCCGTCTGTCAGATACCCGATGTCTGTCCGTCTGCCTGTCAGATACCCGATGTCTGTCTGCCTGTCTGTCTGATACCCGATGTCTGTCCGTCTGTCAGATACCCGATGTCTGTCCGTCTGTCAGATACCCGATGTCTGTCCGTCTGTCAGATACCCGATGTCTGTCCGTCTGTCAGATACCCGATGTCTGTCTGTCAGATACCCGATGTCTGTCTGTCTGTCTGTCAGATACCCGATGTCTGTCTGTCCGTCTGTCAGATACCCGATGTCTGTCTGTCAGATACCCGATGTCTGTCTGTCTGTCTGATACCCGATGTCTGTCTGTCTGTCAGATACCCGATGTCTGTCTGTCTGTCTGTCTGATACCCGATGTCTGTCTGTCTGTCAGATACTCGATGTCTGTCTGTCTGTCAGATACCCGATGTCTGTCTGTCTGCCTGTCTGATACCCGATGTCTGTCCGTCTGTCAGATACCCGATGTCTGTCTGTCTGCCATTAAGTGAGAGCGGGTTCGGAGAGGCTGTCAGGGGTTTCTGTCATCACACCTGAGGAAGAGACCGCCGAGGTCCTGAAAGCCTCTCTGACTCTACCTCTTACCCCATGAGCGCTGGCCACAGACGGTCTTCTCGGGGGGTCAGTAAAAGAATTGGGCCGTCACAAGCTTTGGGGACCGCTGAGGTCTTCCCCGTCGCCCCTTTATTTGTTACCCGCGAGCCTCTACTCCCCCCTCCCATCACTTCGGCCCTCGGGCCGGGTTTGGCGTGTTTGTGCGTGATGTACATACGTGTTAATGTATGCGGGCGTGTTGGGCGGGGCATGCGCTGACATGTTATAGCCGTGATATCTGTGGTGTAATCGCCCGTTTGTCTCTCAGCATGGGGGTGAAAGCTCTGCGCTGCTTCCCGTGGTACGGCAGGAGACGGGAGCGGAGGAGGAAGAAGAGCGAGGAGGGTGAGTGTCCGCGGAGAGGAGGGCGACTACCGGGCGGGGGCAATGTATGGAGCGAGGGGGGGGAATGTATGGAGCGAGGGGGGAGAATGTATGGAGCGACAGGGGGGAGAATGTATGGAGCGACAGGGGGGAGAATGTATGGAGCGACAGGGGGGAGAATGTATGGAGCGAGGGGGGGAGAATGTATGGAGCGAGGGGGGGAGAATGTATGGAGCGAGGGGGGGAGAATGTATGGAGCGAGGGGGGAGACTGAGTACTGGAGTGAGTGTATGAAGTGTGAGTACTGGGGTGTGAGTGTATGGAGTGTGAGTACTGGAGTGTGAGCGTATGGAACGAGGAGGGAGACTGAGTACTGGAGTGTGAGTGTATGGCATGAGGGAGTGTGAGTGCTAAACTGTGAGTGTATGGAGTGAGTGACCTAACTTCCTGTCTCTATTTGCCCCACTCAGCCTCTCCTGAAGCCTCCCCTATAGAAGAGAAGCCCAGACTCCACTCCACTCCGTCAGTGAGCAGCGACACCGACTCCCAGCAGAGAAGTGCGTACTTCAGCGAGAAAGCGCGAGTTTCCTTCCGCCACCAGATGGACTCGCCGACGATGGCCAACGACTCCACCTACTGAGTGCGCAGCGCCTCCCCCTCCGGGGCTCGCAGCCGGGGGCTGACAGGACTACTACTGCGCCCGGAGCCAAAATTAACAGTGGGGGCAACTGCTGGGTTGTCTGCGGCCCCCGGGGGGGGGAATACTTATCATGTTGGAACGTTGTTGTTTTTTTTGTTTGCCGTACAATGTGAATCGGGGGGCTGTAACAAGCGGGGCTGATCGCAGGAGAGCTAAAGCTTTACAGTCACTGACTGAGAGGGCAGTAGATAAGTGGAACAGGCTCCCAGCAGAAGTGGTAGAGAGTAATACAGTGAGGGGATTAAACACGCATGGGATAGACATACGGCTCCTGAATCTAAGACGAGACCGACGACTGGTTAAGGTCTGAATCTTTACAGCAGGAGAAACGGGCGACTAGACGGGGGGGAGGGGGGCTGATCTTAACCAATCAGGAGTCATATGCCTATCCCACGTCTACCACTTCTGCTGGGAGGCTGTTTTGCTTATCTACCGCCCTCTCGGTAAAGTACAACTGGCGCAGGACTCAGTAAACAAAAGCAATACCTTTTCCAGCAGCATCCAATCAGAGTCCTGCGGCCACCTATCCCCTTTGGTTACACAGATTGCGCAATCCACCCCCTGCCTTAACAAACGCAGCTAATCCCCCGGCTTCTTATTGGTTTAGATAACGGCTCCGGCCCTTGAACCTTATAGAGCCGGACCATAAGGATTTTACAGCCCCAGACCTTTTATTAAAGAAGCGTATTCACTCGCGGGGAGGAATAAACGTGTAATAAGTGTAGTGTGTGGTGTGTTTATATATAGAATTATTGGGGGAAAACTACATGTTTTATTACGAGCCACGTTAGTCTCTTTTTTACTTCGCATTCGTAGTGAATGCACACCTCTGCCACCCAGTGGCCAGTTCTAGTAATGCAGCAAAGTTTATGATGGATTAAAGGGTTAAATTAAGGGTAATATTTGTGGTGTTTGATTTCTTTTTGTTTATGCACATTTTTGGAACACGATGTCGATGAATTTATTACCTCAAATAAACGGTGAATTTTTTCTGCAGTTATTGATTATTCAGCTGAAAATTCACCAAAATCTGGGTACAGGAGGGGGAAATTGGGTGACCCCCCCCTCAAAAAAAGGGTAATGGGGGGGTAATATGTAGAGTTAAATCTGTAATTATATCAGTTTATATAAAATAAATAATGAGCCGTCACTTATTTGGGGATAAAACTATAAAAATGAATAAAATCGTATGAACTTGCGCAGCTTTACGTTGCGGAATTCTGGGAAAGCAGTTTACAGACGGCCAAAAAAAACTAAATAAAAAAAAACTAAAAAAAAAAAACTACAAAAAAAAAAAAAGAATATTTACGATAATCCAGAAGAATAGAAAAAAGTATAAAAAAAATAAGGATTTATTTTTTGTGTTATTTGATGACATTTGTAGGCGGAATTCGCTGAAACGCCGTTCATTGAATGAATTAAAGGGACCGACAAACGCCATCCACGCCATTCATTGTTTGTTTTTATGAAGTTAACCATTTAGGGTCCTGGGCTTGTATCGTACGACTAATAAAGTTGATCGATGTCTATATATATATATCACGTCACGTATAAGGGATTCCGCTGCAGTGGTTGCCATGGTGATAAGACCACTTTTCACGTCTGGTACAGGAATCTCTATCCCCCTATAGAAAGCATAGGCTGAGCTGTTGGCCGGACTCGGCCGCACTCCCCCCTCTCCATAAAAACCAGCACAGGCTGTGGGGCGAGGGGCGTTTATTGAGTTTCACAAACAGTAGAAAAACATCGGGGGGCAGACGGGGGGGCGGACGGGGGGCCGGACGGGGCTTCTTCACGACACCGGCAGGCGAGGCAGCTCGTTCCCGAGGATCACCTTCCTCTCCACGCCGTCCTCCGTGATGGCGGCCAGGCGGATCACCCCCCCGCTGGAGCCGTCTCTCTCCATGGCCAGGGAAAGGGCTGCAACGGAGACGCCGCGGGTTATTCCGAGCGACAGAGGCGCGCACGCGGCAAGCACGGCCCCCCGGGTCCAACCCCGCAAAGGGCCGAGGATGCCGGGAAGGGCTCTGCAGTCCCGTTTTGGCTTTTTATTCAGATCTATATAAGAACAGCCGCGGTGCCCAAAACCCGACTCAGGAGAGACCAGCAGGACCTCAGCGGAGATACCAGAGAAGCTTCACGAGTTCTTCATAAATTCTACCCTCAAAAACTATACGTTATTAACCTCAAATGCCTCTGCTGGGAGTCAGTTCCACCTTCCTATCACTCCCTTACGTTTAAGCCTCCAGAGAAGCGGAGAAGGAGGACCAACGCGTGTCACCCGGTCAGGTGACGTCTCGCGGGTCCTGTGCTGTCTCTATGGCCCCCGCGCGCGGCGGTCTCACCGTTGGCTGTGAAGGTCAGGCACTCCTCCTTAGTCATCCCCGGTTTGTACGCGGAGTCCACGAAGCCGTAGATGTACGAGCTACCGGATCCGCCGATGGAGAAGGGCTGGTGGACCATCATCCCGCCCATGGGCACGGTGTAGACCTGCGCGAGAGGGAGGTGTCACGGGGGGGTGTCAGGGGGGGCGCGGCATCGCAGCGCATCGCGCAGGACTCTCACCTGTCCGCCCTTCTGCTTGTCCCATCCGGCCACGATGATGCCGGCCGTCAGCTCCTCGCGGTAGCGGTAACACATCTCCTTGAAGAGGCTGGCGGCCGTGTGGACCAAGGGAGGTCCGTCCAGCTCAATGCTGCGTGGGGAGAAAGGACATGGAGAGACCCGCGGGTGACAGCAGAGCGCTCCGCGCATGGTTCAGACCTGCTATAATCTGGGGGGGGGCTAGCGATCTCAGACACCTGTCAAGCAGAATCCCATGAAGCCAGCCCCGGCCCCCGGCCCCCCGTGAGGAGGGAGTAACAGGAGTATGGTTTTGCTTTGCTATTCAGTTCGGGGGAGGGGAGGGGGGCAGGAAGGTAATACCCCAATGCCCGTTACCTGTGGAAGCCCAGCTGGTAGGCGACGGCATCGGCGATGGCCTGAGTGTCAGCGGCCGAGCCGGAGCGGCAGCAAAATATCCGGTCGTGGATGGGGGTCAGTTTATCCGTCACCCTGTTAGCGATGTATGCCCTGCGGGGAAACAAAGGGGCTGTTACTGCAGCACTAATACCCCCTCTATTACTACCCCCGGCACTAATACCCCCTCTATTACTACCCCGGCACTAACACCCCCTCTATTACTACCCCGGCACTAATACCCCCTCTATTACTACCCCAGCACTAACACCCCCCCTATTACTAACCCAGCACTAATACCCCCTCTATCACTACCCCGGCACTAATACCCCCTCTATTACTACCCCGGCACTAACACCCCCTCTATCACTACCCCGGCACTAACACCCCCTCTATTACTACCCCAGAACTAACACCCCCTCTATTACTACCCCGGCACTAACACCCCCTCTATCACTACCCCGGCACTAATACCCCCTCTATTACTACCCCGGCACTAATACCCCCTCTATTACTACCCCGGCACTAATACCCCCTCTATTACTACCCCGGCACTAATACCCCCTCTATTACTAACCCAGCACTAATACCCCCTCTATTACCCCAGCACTAACACCCCCTCTATTACTAACCCAGCACTAATACCCCCTCTATCACTACCCCGGCACTAATACCCCCTCTATTACTCCAGCACTAATACCCCCTCTATTACTAACCCAGCACTAACACCCCCTCTATTACTAACCCAGCACTAATACCCCCTCTATTACCCCAGCACTAATACCCCCTCTATTACCCCAGCACTAACACCCCCTCTATTACCCCAGCACTAACACCCCCTCTATTACTCCAGTACAGAACCCAGACAGTGACCCCCTGAATCTGGATTACTCTAAAAATCCTCTATTACTCTGGTACCGGCTACCAGACCCACGGTACCCTGTAACTGACCCACAGAGAGAGACCCCACAACTCGGGATCACTCCATACCCTCCTGTCACTGCACTAAAGACCCCAACAGAAAGAGACCCCTTGACTGTGGGCCGCTCCGCGTCTCTTATTACCCCAATACCGACCCCAGACAGTGACCCCCGACTCTGATTCCCCCAATAAACTCACTTACTCCAGTACCGATCACAACAGAACGTAACCCCTTACTCTGGACCCCTCTGTATCTCCCGTTACCCCGGTACTGACTCTGGATCCCTCTGTATCTCCCGTTACCCCGGTACTGAATCTGGATCCCTCTGTATCTCCCGTTACCCCGGTACTGACTCTGGATCCCTCTGTATCTCCCGTTACCCCGGTACTGAATCTGGATCCCTCTGTATCTCCCGTTACCCCGGTACTGACTCTGGATCCCTCCATATCCCCGTCAGACGGGTAACTGACAGCCCCCTCCTTACTCTGGATCATCCAGTACCGACCCCAGACAGTTGCCCCCCGGCCCGCTCCGTATGCTCAGCACATAGATCTTTGCCCCGTTACCCGGCCCGTGTCGCTCTTACCCGGTGGTGGTTCTGGAATCGGCGCCCATCACCACCCCGCCGTCAAACTCCACGGCCATGATCGTCGTCTGCAAGGGGGGGAAAAAAAAGTCAGAAAGCGGCCCAAGCAACCCATCTCACAGCACAGGGGCCGCCGCTGTACAGCGCCACGGAATAGGACGCCGCTATACACATCTCGCCTTATGCGATCTATTACACTTCAGCCAATAGGAGGCTGGCAATGTACAAGTTTCTCCATTTAAAGGGCCAGGCGGGCTGACAGCCTGCAAGGCGACGGAGTAGAGTGTAATCACTCACTGCAGAGGAGAATGATTTATGATGATGATGACGTCATTGTCGGATGGCCCGGGCACCGCACATTATGAAGTAATATACAGCCTATGTGTTTATAAAGCCCCGGTCCGGGGTATCTGCCCGCGGTGTAGGGCTGTCTGGGTCCCCACGGTTTGTATCACCGGGCTGGTGGCTTTTGCTGTCTCACGGGCCTATCCTGTCAGGTTCCCCCCCGCCTCACGTATTACCCCAGCCGGCTGACCCAGCGCCCCCTGGGCTCACTCACCCCGGTAGTGACTTCGCGCCCCATCCAGTCCATTTCAGAGGGAAGCCCCCCGGTGAAAGGAGCAGCGCAGGGGTTCATCAGCCTCACGGCAGCCATGATTCAGTAGAATGCCGGGTTACGGGGGGCGGGGCTTGCTAGGAGGGAAATAATGCGACGGCTGGGGGTACCAAGATGGCGAACGCAGCGATTCCGCTAGGGAGTACCAAGATGGCGATCGGACTGATTTATCTAGGGGGTACCAAGATGGCGAATGCGGTAATTCCGCTAAGGAGTACCAAGATGGCGCACGCATGCCTGAGTCAGTGGGTACTTAGAGGGTGGGTACTTAGAGGGTGGGTACGGGGCTCCGGCCTGGTTGGAACTAGTTCTCGGACGCTGTATACTAAGATAGCGGACACCGCGATACATCCTCGAAGTACTACGTTGGAGGTCATTGTGAGAAGGGTTGGGTGTACCAATATGGCCGACAGAACTATTCCTGTATGGTGAGACGAGTATGGCCGAAAGACCTGGGTGTACCAATATGAGCGACGGAGCTGACTGAGAATGTGTGTGTGTGTATATATAAGGGTTGGGTGTACCAATATGGCCGACAGAACTATTCCTGTATGGTGAGACGAGTATGGCCGAAAGACCTGGGTGTACCAATATGAGCGACGGAGCTGACTGAGAGTGTGTGTGTGTGTATAATATATATACACAGAGACACACACACACACGCCATCGCTTTACACAGCGCTGTACGGTGTCCCAGTTGACCCAGCCATGGCTCTTCGCAGTGCTCCAGTTAGCACACAAGCAGTGAGCGCTGCACGAGCAGATACAGCCAGCGATCAAACTGCAGCCCCAGCTGCACCCCAACGCATGCGCAGTGTGATGGCGCCATAAATACACAAAGGGATAAAATACCGACGCTTACCCCGAAAGAGGAGAAACGTTACAACGAGAGGCTGTAAACTAACACTACAGGCTCAGAGGCTGAGAAGGAATGGAAGGAAGTTTTACTTTTCTGAGAGGGTGGATAAGTTGAACAGCCTCCCAGCAGAGATGGTAGAGGGCAATACAGTGAGGGGATTTAAACACTCATGGGATAGACATACAGCTCCTGAATCTAAGACGAGACCAACGACTGATTAAGGTTTGAGTCGTTACAGCAGGAGAAACGGGCGACTAGACGAGGGCCGGTGACCATTAGAGGTGGAAAAACATCCACCTGAGATCGGTGGCAGGAGCAGCATTACCTAATCGGTTTCCTGGCCTGAAGTTTTCTCCCTCCATCCTTTACAAAGGCTTCCAGACCCTATCGAAGGGCATCAGCAACCTATAGGGGAAAGATAACTCAGTGGGGAGGAATAACTATGCACATCCCGAGAGCGGGAAGTTAAGATGGCGGATCCCATGATGTACGCATGGGGTGGGGGGTTCCTATACATTACAAATAAACACACACAGGGTTTCATGATCTGGTGTTTAATGGCTTTTCCCACCTTCGATTAATACCCCGCAGGGGGCGTCCATCTCCCTTCCTGGCTCACAGCATATTACACAGTGACGGACACGCAGAAACGATGTCATAAACATATTCCTCCCTTTATTATCGGTGAAATTACCGCAAAAAAGGGATTTTGTTTTATTTAAAGAATCCTAATAATTAGGGTTCAACTGGGATTCCCAGTAACTGCCCAGTACCCCCCCAGTACCCCCCCCAGTACCCTGTATCAGAACCACCGGAGAGGAAGTACGGGAAGCAGCGAGGGCCAAACCTCTTCAGATCGGCTCTAAAGCCGCCATAACCTTCCACGGAGAACGTTCCGTATTTAGAACTTTAGCTACAATTCACTTTAGAAAGAAATCCATTGTATTTTCTTTCGTGTCGTCATCAGGGGCGACTAATAAAGTTACAGCAAGTTCTTAGGTGTTGGGGCTTTTTACCATTTTAGTGGGTTTTTTTCCCCAAAAATACATATTACAGTACTTAGTCATTTAATAGGCGTTTATATTTGCTAAAGGCTGTTTGGAACGGTAGGCCGTCCCTTTTTTCTAATTAAGGGGGGTTTTTTTTAGATAAAACCTGAAAAATACTTTTTTAAGGCGTGATCTGACGCCGTTTTTTTGTTCACGGATCTACTTTCTGGCCCGACCATGATCATAACCCGAAAATCACAAAACTTCCACAATGGCCGTTTTCCACGTTTTTATAAATCACATCCGGCGCGCCATAAAAGGGGCGTAATACAGCTGTCCGTTTTGGGCGGGAAAACAATAATTTAAGGGGTTTTTTTAACAGTAATGTCAATGATAAAGTCCACTTGAAGAACTTGGTCCGCAGAGGATCCACGGAGGGAGGGTTTTTTGTAAACATGCACGGAGCGATGGCGTCAGTTATAGAAAGAATACAAATCCTAGGGTTGGGGGGTTTTTAGAGTCCATAGAAATAACCCTCAGGTTTTATCAGTCCCCCCCCACACACACATGGGGGGTGCAGGGGGTTATTTCTCCTGCCCCTCCACGCTCTGGTAGGAGTCATCCTCCTCTCCGTGAACCTATGAGGTCGGAAAGTTTCTGGCAGTTTTCCATCTTTAGGCTCTCGGCCTTCTCCCGTAGCCTCTCGTCTCGGTACAGCCGGGCCAAGTTGGTGAGGTCGGACTTCTGCTGCTTCTCCTTCCAGCACCCGGCTTGGATGTGCTCGGCGTACTCCTTTTCCACGGCTCTCTCCAGCTCCGCCAGGGCCTCACCCCGGTAGCGAGACTTAAAATCCTGCGCGACAAAGTAAGGGACGCCGAGGCTGCGCGTTTCCCGGGCGACTGTAAGGCCGGAGGAGGGCCTCTGGTGGAGACTGTAGGTCGGAGTGGTGGCCGTTAACTGAGCCACCACCGATACCACCACCAGGATCAGCACGGGCAGGACCTGGATGAACGCAGAATAAGCTGTCTTTGGGCGTTTATCTTCTTCCTCCTCCTGGCGTCTAGTCCTCCTCGCCTCATTTTTGGCCAACTCCTCGCGCAATCGTGACCTTCTTCCGGTCTGTCCCTTCATATCCCACCATTTTGGCCTTGCCTTCCCACCGTCTCTTCTCTTCTCCTCCTGGGCCTTGGGTCGTTCACTGTCTTGTTTTTCCTCTTTCCTCCGCCCGTGCTGCCCGGTGTCCTGTTTGTCCTCTCTCTCCCACCACCTTGGCCTTCTATCTCCATCTTGTCCCTCCTCTCTCCATCTCCTTTCTCTCCTTCCATCGTTCATTCTCTCTTCTTCATGCCTCTTTGGCCGCCCACTATCTGGTCTCTCTTCATGCGCCCTCCAGCTTGCCCATCTGGCATCCCTCGTAGGCCTCGGAGGTCGACGGTAGGTCTCGGAAAAGGCGTAGGCCCCCCGCGGCGGAAAATTACCCTGGAAAAACAGGTCGAAGATATCCTCGGTGGACAGGTCTGGCTCTAAGGTCACACGCGTTCTTCCTTGTGCGTCATCATAAAGCTTCCTCTTGGCTGGGTCACTCAAGATGGCAAAAGCTTTTCCAATCACCTAGGACAGGGGCAAAGACATGTTAAGTGATTAATGACCTAATATATGAAAATATCATAAAAATTGACATCAGACGAAGCATAGCTATTCATAATTGGGACATTTCAAAAAACTTTATACGACATTGACAAAATACAGAGTTCACCCTCAATTTTTTTTGGAGACCGATATATCGGCTTGCAGGCCAAAGCCTCATGGAATATAACACTGGGATGTACTATGGAAGATACCAATACGCCTAGCTGATAAACTTGGACCATACCACTAATGGTAGGAGAACGTTAAACAGTATCATGTTCTGGAGGGCTTAACCCTTAAGTCAGGGAAAACGGACGACTAGACGGGGGGGACGGGGCCCTATGTTTCTATATGTCCCAGCCCCCCCCCCATTGACTCACCTTGAAAGCTTCTGTAGCTCCGGGGGAGCTATTTTTGTCAGGGTGGTAGCGCAGGGCCAGCTTACGGTACGCTTTCCGAAGGGTCTCCTCGCTGGCGTCCCGCCTCACGCCAAGCACGGCGTAGTAGTCCTCAGCGTCATCTAACCTACTGGTCACCCTTTCCTCCTCTTCCTCCTCCTCCTCTTCCTCCTCTTCGTCTTCCTCCCATGGCTGTCTCCCAAAGCCTTCGTGATGGTTATGGTTTCCCCAACAACCGCTCGTCTCAAAATGGCAGCTCGTCTGTTCGAAGTAGGCTCCCCCAGCTTCAGACCAGATTCCTCGGATGGAGTGGATCAGTTCGGCGGCGGTGCGCGTCGGGTACAGACTCTGGGCCTGATAGAGGTAGTTCAGAGCCTCTCCGGATCTGCCACACAGTAGACGGGCCCTGGCGATCTTTATCAACATCTCCGCTCTCTGGCGCTCCATGACGGCGAGGCCCGCGGACTATCGCAGCCAGATTAGGGTAGAAAAAGCGTAGAGGTTTAAATTAAAATCATATAAAATCCAGAAAAATCCATTTTTCTAAAAGTCAATGAATTTTAATCCCTCGACAATTTTTTTTAAATTTTCAGACTTGAAGATTTTTCTTTGCATTGTCCAAAAACACCTATTTTAACGCGGCCAATAAACGTTTTAAAAAATCTGAAAAAAAAAGAAAATATCTGTAAATTCAATCGAAATTTTACCAAAAATATTAAATATAGCGGCCAAATTCTATAACTTCAGAACTGTTGTTATTCCTAATTTAGGTTTTTTTTAACCCAAAAAAAATAAAATAAAGACCAGGCCGGGTTCCGGAGCGTTGAAGCTGTCGGCATGCTCTGATACTTGGCTCCGGGGGGGTCTCAGGAAGAAATGGCTCCTTGGTCCATGAAGCCCGGATGATGAGCCGGTAGCCGCGGAGGAGCCAGGGGGATTCCGTGGCTTTCCCGTTATCCGCCTGCAGAATTGTAAGGAGGGAATCCTGCGTGCAGCGGCTTCCCCCACCCCCTACGGATCCCTGACGGAGACCCCCGCAGCCTCTGCCTTGTCTTGGGTATCAATGTCCTGCTGGATTTCCCAGCCCCCAACCGCCCTATAAAAAGCCATCCGAGAAGCTGCCAGGATGCGGTCAACACTGATACTACAGACGGCAGCAGCTGACTCTACACCCCACGCTGCTTCCTTCCTCACCCGGAGCATGCTGGGAATTGTAGTCCTTATCAATTAACATGGATCCCCCCTCCTCTTGTCTGCCCGTTTCTCCTGCTGTAAAGACTCAAACCTTAATCAGTCGTCGGTCTCGTCTTAGATTCAGGAGCCGTATGTCTATCCCACTGCCTCTACCACTTCTGCTGGGAGGCTGTTCCACCGATCCACCACTTTCCTCCTAACTCCTTTAAGCCTGCGACCCTCGATAATGGCCTCTCGTTCGAACACAAAGCAGGAATGATACTTTGTATTTGGTGGATTTTTTTTTAAAGAATTGTATCCGTAATAAAGCGTCATCAGAAATAAAATTTGTCTAACATAAAAACGAATAATTTACATTTTTTATCACCTTTAGCATCCTGGGTGTTATTTTAAGGTCTTTATTCAATGAAATAAATTGGCGGCGGGGATTCTTATCCTGTAAACTTGATACGTCCCGTTCACCCGTTGTACAGCACTGCGGAATATGATGGCGCTATATCAATCCATCAATAATAATAATAAAAAAAACGGATGGGAGTCAAAACACGATAATAATAAAAAAAAGGTCACAATAGGGGGGAAAACATCATATCGTGAATAGCCATTAACCCTTTGAGTTCCTGAGGATGGAAACATTTCCCCTGTATGAGCATATTCAGCCCAATGGGCTTCTTGGATCAGGTTTTAAGGACGTACCGGTACGTCGTGAGGAGACTGAAAGGGTTAAGCACCCATTACTAGGTACCCTACTGAAAAAATACCTCTGCCACCAACTAAAAAAAAGCTAAAGTTTCCCTTTAAGGCAGGCAGGGTGTTCGCGCATGCAGACTTTAACCGCGCACGTCCCTGCTGCTTCGTGAATAAACTCCGTACAGGTGAAATCACTGATTCAGATCATGAATCGCCCTTTGTCCTCAATAGAGATAGAGATGTGATGACCCTATGAGGTCTCCTCAGTCTCTTTCTCCATGCCCTTATCAAACCAGAAGAGACAGCTCACGTTATCTCCCGCTGCCGTCAAAAAGAAATCTCCCAGGCTATAAAGGGGTAGAATATGGTGCAGGTCTGACGGCAGGCTGCGTATGTACACACTCTATTGTTTTAAGTCAGATAAGTTACTTTACTCTGTTATTATTATTATTATTTTTTTTAAATTGTTTTATCATTTGTATTTATTTATATTTTTAATGTATTCATTTTATTTAATTTATATTTTTTTATTTATTTAAACATGTTATTTAGGGGGTCACATGATACCTACCGATTTAAGATACGTTAAACAGACACGGCCAGTGCGATGCATACTAGAAAAAAAAATCTTACATATTAATAACATAAAATATATGAAATAAATGAATACAAAATGTGTTATTTATTAATATAAAAAAAAATGGATGAATAAAATAAATGAATAAATGTGTTCTATATGAAGAAAAAATATTTATATATTACTAGACTATATTAATAAAAGTATGTTATGTGTTAAAACTAATAAAAATATATGAATAAAATAAAGTAATAAAGATAAGCTATATATTAATAAAATAAAAATATATGTTACTAAAATATGTTGTACATTAATAAATGTAAATAAAAAATATTAAACCATATAAAATATATATTAATAAAATAAATAAAATGTATATTAATAATGTAATATTAAATATGTTATATATTAATAAAATAGATAAAAAATATATTAATGATGTAATATAAAATATGCTATATATTAATTAAAAAAAATTAAAATATATTAATGATGTAATATAAAATATGCTATATATTAATAAAAAAATTAAAATATATTAATGATGTAATATAAAATATGTTATATATTAATAAAATAAAAAATATATTAATGATGTAATATAAAATATGTTATATATTAATAAAATAAAAAATATATTAATGATGTAATATAAAATATGTTATTTATTAATTAAAAAAAATAAAAATATATTAATGATGTAATATAAAATATGTTATATATTAATTAAAAAAAATAAAAATATATTAATGATGTAATATAAAATATGTTATATATTAATAAAATATGTTATATATTAATGATGTAATATAAAATATGTTATATATTAATTAAAAAAATAAAAAATATATTAATGATGTAATATAAAATATGTAATATATTAATAAAATAAAAAATATATTAATGATGTAATATAAAATATGTTATATATTAATAAAAATAAATAAAAAATATATTCCTGAGGTAATATAAAATATGTTATATATTCATAATATATAAAATAATATAAAATATTCTTCAGAAGAGACATTAAAATTGTTAGTGAAACATCTTAATAATACTAAAAATATATTCAAATGTGTTAAAAATACTGAACCAATTAAAGTGGAAGCAAAGTTACTTTATAACTTTTACATTGGTTGTTGGAAACTCGTCTTAGGAGACCAGAGGATCAAAACGGTAACTACAATGGGCTCAAAAATAGGAAATGATCAGTTTCCATGGCGATTCACAATCCTTTTAGGTGTTTGTGTCTGTTCACTAGATGGAGTCTTTAGTCGATTGATGATCTCAGGGGTCTCTTCTTCAGACATTTTGCTTTGGTGGGCTGTGGGGATGGCTCGGCCAGTTGACATGGAGAAACATTTCAGTAAAAGTTGTGTGCGGGACATCCGTGGCCTCCTACTTTTACACACATATTCTAAGAAAGTAGGTAAATATAATATAAGGTTTCCATGGTAACCCATGTGTCATTTTACTGAGCCTATTAACACTTTACAACTTTACAAAACATTCACATGATGCCATCTAGGCGATGACCTCATTATTCCTTTCGTTGTTTTCATGCTCATCGTCTGTTAATCAGTATATTTTAAAACCCCGCTCCCCCCCGTCTAGTCTCCGGTTTCTCCTGCTGTAACGACTCAGACCTTAATCAGTCGTTGGTCTCATCTTAGATTCAGGAGCCGGATGCCTATCCCATGCATGTTTAATACCCTCACTGTATTACCCTCTACCACTTCTGCTGGGAGGCTGTTCCACTTACCTACCACCCTCTCAGTAAAGTTAAACTTCCTTCCATTCCATCTCAGCCTCTGACTCTCTAGTGTTAGATTCGGGTCTCTTGCTGTAACTTTTCTCCTCCTTTGAAATAAACCCTCCTTTACTTTATGTATTTGAATGTCTTCTCTCCCAAACCCCTCTCTCTCTCTTCTCTCCCATCCCCTCTCTGTCTTCTCTCCCCACCACTCTCTCCACCACTCTCTCCCATCCCCTCTCTCTCTCTCTTCTCTCCCATCTCTTCTCTCTCTCTTCTCTCACATCTCTTCTCTCTCATCTCTCCCATCCCATCCCCTCTCTCTCTTCTCTTCCCCATCACTCTATCCCATCCCCTCTCTTCTCTCCCCATCACTCTATCCCATCCCCTCTCTTCTTTCCCCATTACTCTATCCCATCCCCTCTCTTCTCTCCCCATCACTCTATCCCATCCCCTCTCTTCTCTCCCCATTACTCTATCCCATCCCCTCTCTTCTCTCCCCATCACTCTATCCCATCCCCTCTCTTCTCTCCCCATCACTCTATCCCATCCCCTCTCTTCTCTCCCCATCACTCTATCCCATCCCCTCTCTTCTCTCCCCATCACTCTATCCCATCCCCTCTCTTCTCTCCTCCATCACTCTATCCCATCCCCTCTCTTCTCTCCCCATCACTCTATCCCATCCCCTCTCTTCTCTCCCCATCACTCTATCCCATCCCCTCTCTTCTCTCCCCATCACTCTATCCCATCCCCTCTCTTCTCTCCCCATCGCTCTATCCCATCCCCTCTCTCTCTCCTCTCTCCCCCAAGTCGGACATATTGAGCTCCATCGGTCTTTCCTGATCATTTTTATCCTACAAGCCGTTTAAGTCGGCCTCCTCTGAACTCCCAATGTATCAATTTCCTTCTGTCGATGGGATCTCCAGCACTGTCCCCACTACTCCAGGCGAGATCTGACCGGAGATCTGTAAAGCGGCAGCACCTGCTCCCCAATTGGAGAAAATGGATAACGCCGCGCTGAGACGCTCTCGGGAACCTCTGCCGCCCGTAAAAGTAACGCGAGAAAGCAGAGAGGCGGGAGCCGCGCGCTGTCCCTTTAACGGCCTGACGTCGGGTTTAAAGGTCGAGTCCTTATCGGTCTCCTGGTGGATTGCGAAAGCCCCGAGTGACCTGGAGTCAGTTTGTGAGGACGCCGCCGTGCAGCGTGGGGCATGGACCCTCCGCGGCTTCCACGCCAACAATGATCTCCGCGCGCCCCAACGCCAGGAATTACCCCAAAATCCTGCGCTTCCTCCTCCCGCTGGCGATCATCTTTCTCTTCATCTACCTCAGCGCCACCAAGCTTCGTAAGTTCTGGGAGGGAGGAAAAAGATCGGGAAAAGGGGAAAATCCTTATGTTTGGGGGGGTAACAAGCCACTGTCCAGGTGTTACTTCACGATAACTCTCAGCATGCTCATCCGGCTACCTATGCGTGATCGCTATATATATATACGGTATATATATACGTGACGGGGCTTTCCTGTATGTATAAAAAGATGTATGTTAGATGTTTTGAAGGGACAGTAACCCCCCCCCCAGGGATCAGTGAAGGCAAATAACCGGAATTTGCCCCAACGTCTCACTTGCCTCTTTGAAATCTAGGCAGCCTTTTCGGGGGGTTTTTTGGCCCCCTGTACTGCGGGGCACGATTCATTAAACGCAGCAGCACCTCCGCTGACGAAGACTGTTTCCAGGGGTTGAAACGTTGGCTTATTTGAGGGGGGAGGGGTGGCATTTAATATATATATATATATGTATATATTTGTATATATATATAATTGTGTTTCTTAATATATCTTGGTTGTGAGTGATAGCCGATAAAAGGTATATAGAAAAAAAAAGTGAAATTGCCTAAAAAGTCCTATTTTGGGTTGACGTCCCTTTAACCCTCTCCTGTGCAGCAGATGTCCGCGCGTACGAATGCGTTGAGGATGGAAAGCCCTGTGAAGAGGTTCCGACTGCCGCTCGGGCCGGTTCTCACGTGAGTCCAGCGGTTTAAACCGAACATCGGTGATAAAGCGCCGTCCAAGAAGGAGTTAAAAGGAGAAAACCCGTTTCCTGCTGTTTCTATACACATTATCGGGGCTTTCAGGGCCGTAGAACCCTGCGATCCCCTCATACCCAGCAAACATTCCGACCTCCTAGAAAAGAGGGGCATCGGGGGAGGAGAGAGGGGCCAATAGAGGGACTGGCCAAACTTAACAGGGACACTTGGGAGGTACGATGCCTTGCCCCTTGCGTGATGGATGAGAGTGATGTGAGCTGCTCTCTCCCCGCAGGTGACGGAGTCGCCTCCATTACAGGTGGAAGCGGTATTAGACGAGAGAAGCTGCGGGGAGAATGACTTTCGGATCGGGCGAATGCTGAGATCGTTCCGCTCCTGCGTCACCCGAGACGGCCAGGTCCTGCTGGAGGAATACCTCAACGGGTGGAGAGAGCTCATCAAGTGAGTGTCACGCCCCCAAAAAGTCTGCCCTCACAGACAGAGGGCGTTGGTCTGCCCCTCCCCCCGCCGGGCAACACAGACAGAGGGCGTTGGTGGTCTGCCCCTCCCCCCGCGGGGCGACACAGACAGAGGGGGTTAGTGATATGCCCCTCCCCCCGTCGGGCAACACATACAGAGGGCGTTGGTGGTCTGCCCCTCCCCCCACTAGGCGACACAGAGGGTGTTGGTGGTCTGCCCCTCCCCCCGCCGGACAACACAGACAGAGGGCATTGGTGGTCTGCCCCCCCCCGCCGGGAGACACAGATAGAGGGCGTGGGTGGTATGCCCCTCCCCTTGCTGGGCCACACAGCTAGAGGGTGTTGGTGGTATGCCCCTCCCCCTGCCGGGCCACACAGATAGCGGGCGTAGAGGATATGCCCCTCCCCTGCCAGGCCACACAGACAGAGGGCGTTGGTGGTATGCCCCTCCCTTTGCCAGACCACACAGATAGAGGGCGTTGGTGGTATGCCCCTCCCTTTGCCAGGCCACACAGATAGAGGGCGTTGGTGGTATGCCCCTGCCGGGCGACACAGATAGAGGGTGTTGGTGGTATGCCCCTCCCTTTGCCAGGCCACACAGATAGAGGGCGTTGGTGGTATGCCCCTGCCGGGCGACACAGATAGAGGGCGTTGGTGGTATGCCCATCCCCTGCTGGAGCTGGGAGTTGGCCCCTCCTCCTAAAGGGTGACAGACACAGCATTCTGTGAAAGTAATAGTGACTTTTGTCTTGCAGGTTCATGGACGCCCTGGGCACCGTATTTACCTTCATCTCCAGCGAAACCAGGACAAAAATCAACATCTTGCAGGGCTACCTCGACGGAGAACACGGCCAGAGCTACAGGACCATCTCGTCCATGATCAGATATGAGCTGGACAACGAGGTGGTCAACTTCAAGGAACTCCCTCGCAATCGAGTGCCCTCCGGGTGTCGGACCCTCTTGCGCATGCATCGCGCTCTCAAGTGGTTGGAGGACTTCCTCTACAAGGTCGGCACCAGCCCCGGGCAGGAGAAGACTTCCGAGCTCTGTGCCGAGTCTTATCACAAGACGCTGGCCCACCATCACAGCTGGTTCATCCGACAGGTGGCCGAGGTGGCTTTCTTGGCTCTCCCGCCCCTTGAGAAGATGTACGAGGTGGTGTGCGTGAAGGACCAAGCCGAGGCCAGAGTTGTCCTTCTGACCACGGTGGACGCCATAGTTAAAGTGTACAACATCACTCAAGAACTTTACACAGATAATGAAATGCTTGACCTGCCGTGAATAAAATCCGTTCCCCCCCGTGTTGACGGCGTGCTGATTGGTTAGCGGTGCGGGAAGCTTTTTCAGGGATTCAGGGTGGAATTCTTCATTCTGAAATTGGCCCCTTAAAAGGGGTGCGAGCCCTGCCAGGGCCTTATTTACCTTCTAAGTTGCCAAACCCAGGAAGATGCCACCGGCTGTCCCCTCCCCCACTCTGCGCCTGTTGAGTGCCAGGATATGACATCATATCCTGGTGCGCCGTCTTTTAAGGACACGCAGCGCTAGATAGAAATATGGCTGACATGGCATAGTCCTGCATAGCGTTAGTGGCCAGTTGGGAAGAGCAACCGGTCAATTGGCCTGTGGCCCTACAAAGAGCCCGACCCCCGTGACACACTGATCAATATGGCGTTAATAAGTATTCCTTCCCCTGGCTCTTTAGCCTCTGTGGCCCCTGGCTAATGCTTCCCTTTCACCCGGCTGAAAGCCCCTTCCTCTATGATGCTCGGCTACGGCTCTTCCAAAATGGCCGCTCCAGTAGGCCCGCCCATAATAAATCTGGCCACCATACATGTCACATGTATTTTGTGACATATTCAAGATGGCTGAATATCATCGCATGTAATTCTGGTGCAATGTGCTAATATCCCGGAAGAACATTCCTTTGGTTGCCACGGTAACCACGTTTCCGCTAGAATTATTCTTCTTATACATATTCTTCGCGATTCAGAAACAAAACTGTCCAGAAGGGGGGGCACTTTTATTCGAGTGGGTGTGGTTAGAGGTGTGCCTGGGGGCGGGGCTGCACCCTGACTTTTCATATGGCTTTTGAGCCCTATCGCTGGGTATTTGTGTAACTGAGTGGGGTATTTAGCGGAAGGATAATGGATTTATACATTAAACCGGGCCCATCCCCAGAAAAACAGACCGTTATTCCTCCCCGCCATTCTCTACAGCAGGAACTACCCATTCCGGTAAGTTACGATTCATGACTCCGGAGAACACATTCTCCACTGCTCCAGAGCCCAGTGGAGGTGGCTTTACACCACTCCAGCAGACTCTTGGCATGGTGGTCCTTGGCTCGGCCGGGGAAACCCATCTCAGGGAGCCCCCGACGCAGATCTAGCAGGGCAGAACTGACTTGCGGCAGAGGTGGCGCCATGCTTGAAGCCACCGAGCTCTTCAGTACGCCCCGTCCTGCTGCCGACGTCTGACTACGGAGACGGCTGCCTATGGGCTCGGTGTTATACCCCTAGCGGCGGAAGCACCTGAACCCAATCATTATGGGGGGGGGCACGTACTTTTGGTCAGAAAGCTCCTTTTTGACGTCATCGTCATATTCTAAAAAGTTGTATACATTTTTTTCCTTTTTTTCTCCCCGTTTTGATGGAGAAACACAGGGAACCATGATTTCTAACGCTTTTGATAATTGCCGAGCGGCTAACGAGGTCTCCTGACGATCGGTCTCGTTAGCGGGACTAGCTCGGGGAATCGGGGACGGTGTTACTCCCAATCGTCTGGTATAAAAGGCGCAGCTCGTTAGCCGGGGAGGAACGCGTCCGACCCGCCGGGTGAAATATTACGCCTTACGAGTAAGAATTTCCCACAGAATGGTAATATTTACATTACTTTCAAGGAATTGCTGATATTTTAAAGGGAATCTCCCCGAAAATTGTATTTATTACTAGCAGAATTTTTTTTTAGAAATATTGGGCTATTTTTTTGCGTTTTTTAGACATTTTGCGCTGATTTTTTTAGCGTTTTTGCCCCATAATGTAAAGTTTTCAGACATCTGCCATTTGTATGATTTCTTTCTCTGTTATCTGACCCCCGATCTACTAAACAAACCCCACGACTCCGTATCATACTGCCTGTGGGGAACGATAGAATGGCTCAGTCTTAACCACCCGGCCGGACTCTCTGGCTACTGAAAGTCCATGGTAATATCTCCACATTTAGAGGTTATGCATGAAAAGGAGTATCATACATGATATTATTAACCCCTGAGCTCTCTAAACGAGCTGGCCCTGGGACTCCTACATTATTAACCCTTTATTATCCTCTGTAGCGACTCCCCAAATGTGGCTCTATATAAAAATATATGTGACTCACCTGCATTCAAGCAGGGATATCAACCGTAACATGATGGTTGTAAAAATCATAATTTGGGAGTCTTATATATGATCACAGTGGGGGGGGGGGTAGGAAGGACTTGGTTCCATGACTGTGTGACCCTGATAATCTGCCCCCTTACCCTGAGACTGGGGCAATAAACCCTGAGAGTCCCACGGCGTGATTATAAATAAATGATATGAATGAACGCGAATGAATGAATCTTTTACACAGGAGTTACCGGGTTATCTGGCTCCCTCCGGTACCCGTGGTCGATACCTTCGTATCAGAACCGTGTCGATCCGTTTGGGGGGGGGGTGATGGATTTCTGGATGGATACTTCGCACGAACATTCTAACCAGCGCCAAAATATATATATATAAGAATGAAAAGTATATATCACATAGGGATATAGATGCCATAGAGATGCGTGTATTCCGTGTATGTATATGAATGTATATCGGTATATGATATATACGTTTCACTATATGATATATACAAAAAAAATGTCCCTAGGGGCTCCTCGTAGTAACCCTTTTTCAGCCAACCATGGTTCCGGAAGACTCTCTGTACCCACGGAACCTCCCTCCCCATCATCCACAGCGCCGACTGACGCCTAAACCAAGGTTTCCGCAATCCACCGCCCTTCCAATCCCTGCAGCTGAATTATAGATAAATAAAAAAAAAAACTTTGGGTTGTCTAACAAAAAATAATTAATAAATAATACGTGTCGTATTTCATGGTCCGAAAAAATCGTGCGTTAATAAAATTTTTTATAAAAAAAAAATTTATTAATTGTTCTGTATGGCAAGGAGGACCTCCGAAGTTCTTCTCACCCACCTTTGTAGGCACCACCAGATGTACCACCACCACCGGTCACGGAGACCTAATCTCTCCATTTGCCTCAGGTGCAGACCCCATTGTTCTGGATGTTTCTAGTTAGTTGCCCGTTGCCCATCAGGTTTGCCCCCACCTGCTCTTTCATGAAGCCCTCTGAACATTCTAAACGCTGTTTTTTTTGTGCCACCAGATACCGTTGTCTCCTGTGGCGTTCTCAGAAGATGGAATCTTAACGATCTGTTGATCCAAACACAGTTTATCTGGTTCTACTCCGAGATATTGCGTCATTTTCTTGGGTTTGATTCTTTTTTAATGAATTTGTAGTTTTTTTTTCTGCAAGTAAACCCCAGAAAAGGCTTACGGGAAGACCCTTTACACGTAGAAGAACAGAGGAACGTGGACCACTCCATAAGCAGAGACCCATTCTTCAAGAGGTCTCACAACGTTCCATTTCTAACTTGCCTTCACGCGGTGGAACGGCTCGGAGATGGAGGGCATCATTTTGATGTCGACGTAATATCGTCTCGGAAAAGTCCCGATTTGACCGTTTACCGCGAAATGCCCGAGAGCAATCGGACGATGGTCACCGAATTTCTGCTGCTGGGGTTCGGAAACCTTTATGTCTTCAAGATGACATTTTTCCTCGTGTTTGTGGCGGTCTACAGCATGTCACTCGCGGGGAATTCCCTCGTCATCTCTTTGGTCGCCTCCAACCGAAGCCTTCATTCTCCGATGTACTTTTTTCTCGTCCAAGTGTCGTTGTGCGATATCCTGTTCACCACCAACATTGCGCCCAACATTATCCGCCTCACGTTGGTGGGCCGACACACCATGCTGGTCAACGCCTGCATCGTCCAGCTGTGCGTCTTGGGCGTTCCGACCGTTGGCCAGTGCCTCCTGTTGGCTGCCATGTCCTTCGATCGATATGTCGCCATTTGTAACCCATTACATTATACAAATGTTATGACCTCCAAGCTGCAGCTTCAGATTTCCATTGGCTGTTGGCTGTTGGGACTTCTTCTGTCTCTTTTGGAATTTCTAGTGCTTAAGAACTTGGAATTCTGTGACTCCAACATCATTGACCATTTCTACTGCGATATCCCCCCGGTGTTGGAACTTTCGTGCTCGGATACTTCGGTCGTGGAGCTGTTCACCTCTTTGGCTTCTGTACCCGTTGTCCTCTTCCCGCTACTATTTATCGTTGCCACCTACGTCTCCATCCTTCTCGCCATCCTCAAGATCCCGTCGGTCGTCGGCAGGCAGAAAGCCTTCTCGACCTGCAGCTCCCACGTGACGGTGGTGGGCATGTATTACGGCACTCTAACGACGCTCTACGTGTTTCCTCACAAGGAAAACGTAGTCAGTGTAAATAAGAGCCTCTCTCTGGTGTACGCGCTGGTCATCCCGCTCTTCAATCCAATCATTTACAGTCTGAGAAATCAGGACATCGGGGGAGCCATACAGAAGTCCCTCCGCACCTTGAGGACTCGGACAGACCCTTTCAGATGCGCAAGCTCCAAAAAGTCACGAATACAATTAAATAAATAAACGCATTTTCCACTGCTCCAGGGCCCAGTGGAGGTGGCTTTACACCACTCCAGCAGACTCTTGGCATGGTGGCCCTTGGTTCGGCTGTGGAAACCCAAGTCCCGGTATGGAGGCTTTTCCTATCCCTGCTTGAAACGCTGGTTTGGACGGTGTCATAGTCATCACGCAGACCCAGCATATAGATTTTACATACCCATTGTGCAGCGCTATGGAATATGATGGCGCTATATAAAACAATAAATAATAAGACGAAGAATGTTGCTTACTAGCAAATGTAAAGTGCTGCCCCCTGCTGTATGTAGGCGGTATAACGGCATTACTGATCCCTTTCTATGAGTTAATACCCCACCCGTGCTGCAGGGGGCAGCACTTTACACCCGTTGGTCAGCGACATGTGAGATTTCTATCTGTCCTGGGGAAAAAAAAGGTCAGATGTGGCCCCCCGAGTTCCCATATATATGAACTCTCTGGGTTTGATTCTAAGTCTCAGGTATCCTCACTCACACTCACTCACAATCTCACGCTCTCTGTCAATGTCTCTGCCAACTGTCGCTGTCCTTTCCTGCAGCTCCGCCTCTCATCTTGCATCTTCTTGTTCATCTTCTTCAGCCGCTTCTCCCAGTGTCTTCTTTCTTCGCCTCCTGGCGCTCCTTCGCAAAAAGGGCAGAGCCTCCTGGGCCGTCTTCTCCTCCAGTCAGGGGAGAGGATGGCCCCAGAAGCTCTGACCCTTTTGCACAGGGAGAAACGGACGAAGACAGAAGAAAGAAGAACAAGAAGATGCAAGATTAGAAGCGGAGCAGCAGGGAAGGAGATGGGGGCTGGGAATTTTGTTATTCCTCCTTTCACTTAAAGCCGCGGCTTCCGAGAACCTACCTGCGCTGAGCGAGGGCTGACGGTATCCATTTTCCTTGTTGGTGATGTGGCTCCCCCTGGTGGTTTCTGAACAGAAGCGCCACAAACCTTTCATTTTCAGAATTTGAACAATGCAAAGCTCCGAAAGAATCAGGTATAGAATGGAGCGCTAATAACCCAAGAGCACTTATAGAAAGACACGCGTATAGAATGGAGCGCTAATAACACAAGAGCACTTCTAGAAAGACACGCGTATAGAATGGAGCGCTGATAACACAAGAGCACTTATAGAAAGACACGTGTATAGAATGGAGCGCTAATAACCCAAGAGCACTTCTAGAAAGACACGCGTATAGAATGGAGCGCTGATAACACAAGAGCACTTATTGATTTATTCTTCTTTAGGAGAAGCTGCAGCTCCAGAGCTGCAGTACACTGTTTTGACAGCTTAAAGCACAGAGTTAGAGCGCACTGGAAGTCTTTCTATGCCGGGGCCCCTAAAAAAAATAGCTGGGGGGGCAGAGAAAGGGGCAAATGCACATGCGGGGGAAGGGGGATCTGCGGAACGGAAATTTCAAGGGACCGTGCAGCATTAAAGTGCATAAGCCGTCCGGAGCGGCCCTTTAGGTTCATCCCCTTTATAATGGATACATTCCTCTCGGCTCATTTGTCGGGAGCTTCCCGAAATCATATAAATAAAACATTAAAATATCCCGGAATATGAATAAAATAATATCTGGCCTTTTTATTCCGTGAGACTTGCCCTTTAACAAGCGCCCGGCGGCTTTGGGCCCCCAGCCAGGGCCATTAGCGGGGGGGGCGGAGGTGAGTAATGCGGAAAAACTGCAGTGATCAGAAAATAGAGCCGGATCACAAAAGATACAGTCCGGGGGTAACTGGCAGCGACCGGCGGGGGATTAACGGGCCGCACCGGGGCCAGCGAGTCAGTCAGAGGACAAAATAAACAGAATAACCCCGGTCCCTGCCGTTTCTATACACATTATCGGGGCTTTTAGGGCCGTAGAACCCTGCGATCCCCTCATACCCAGCAAACATTCCGGGTGCCTAGAAAAAGAGGGGGGCAGAGAGGGGCATTAGGGAGGGGAGAGAGGCAACAAGGATGGGAAGTGGGGAACGGGGATTTGAGGCCCAAATAGGGACTGGCCAAACTAAACAGCGACACATGGGAGGTTTACATATCTGGGAACCCCAAAGCTGACCCCATTGAGCTTCTGAAGACCGAGCCGGCCCCGTACAATGTATATTTAAATCAGCGAGATGACTTTCATGGAATCTTTCCTCTTGCACGATGTATTGTATACACTATACATTATACAGGGCCGGCTCACCCGGTTGCTCGTTATCCATGAAGGAAAAAAAAGCACATTTGGTAAAGAGGATCCCTCTATTGGCTGACTGCATTAGAGTGCAAGCTTCTGAGGCTGCGTCAGTCTCTTCCTGAGGCATATTAAAGCTCCCAGAGGGATGCAAATTTATGTGGAGTCATGGTATTATAACCAGTGCGCTTGGATGAAATGGGAATGCCTCCCGAAAATTGGCTCCTGAACTGGAGACAGGAGGCAAAGTCTGGTTTGTGTCTCGTGTCTTTAGGACTCCTAGCCGTTTTAGATTGACAGCCCGCCGGCGGATTTAGCTTTACGTCACTAGACCAGCCCACTAAAGCCGCATCAGGCCCCGCCCCTGCCTCCTCCTAGCCCCCATCTCCCCCTCAGGTGCTGCCTCTGCTGGTGTTGCGGCTGCTTGTCATGTGATGGCCCTCCCCTTCCCCGCCCAGCAGCTCCTCTTCCAACCAATCTGGGGCGCTGAGCCACTGCGCGGGTCCCTCCCAGGTGCGGCGCGAGATTGCGGTGCGCGTGACAGCCCCAGGTGCGGCCTCGCGCGCTGGGCATAGAGTGTGAGGAGACCGGAAACGGCGGCTGGGCACCGGGGATTTACCGGAAATACCGGCGACACCGGATTACCCTGTCTGGAATAGAGGATTAGGAGTGTGCGTCGTACCTGGAAGGAGGAAGCAGCGCGGAGAGCAGACGCAGGCTGCGGGTCCTGCGCATACTCGCTATATTCTCTCAGTACCCCCCGAGGAGGCCGGGGCATTACTTTGCACAAACAACATACACTGTGGGGGCAGGAAGACGGGGTCCACAGAGAGGGGCAGCGCAAAGAACCCCCCAATGCTGCCTGTCACCCCATGGACAGGCCCTTGTGGATGTGAGTACGCGCCCGGCCTGCCGCCTGCGACAGGGGTGTCAGGTTGTATAGCTGGAGTGGCTGCGGGGATGCATAGCGCCTGGTTGTGTGGCTGGGTTGGCTGTTGTGTTCATGGAACATTGTGTGTTGTCAGGTTGTGTGGCGCCTCATTGAGTGGCAGGTTGTGTGGTTGTGGTGATGTACGGTGTCTGGTTGTGTGGCTGGGTTGGCTGTTGTGTTCATGGAACATTGTGTGTTGTCAGGTTGTGGTGATGTACAGCGTCTGGTTGTGTGGCTGGGTTGGTTGTTGTGTTCATGGAACATTGTGTGTTGTCAGGTTGTGGTGATGTACAGCGTCTGGTTGTGTGGCTGGGTTGGTTGTTGTGTTCATGGAACATTGTGTGTTGTCAGGTTGTGTGGCTGCGGGGATGTGTAGCGCCTGGTTGTGTAGCTGGGCTGGCTGTTGTGTTCATGGAGTATCGTGTGTTGTCAGGTTGTGTAGTAGTTTAGCTGGGTTGGCGGTGGTACCAGGTAGATTGGATGAGATAACACTGCTGTGCGGAGTCAGGTTGTGTTACTAGAGGGATCAGTGGTGTCAGGTAGTATAGCTGGAGTAAGTGTTTTGTGTGGTGTCAGGTTGTATAGATGGGCTGGCGGTGTTGGTTGTTGTGTGTGTGGCCAGGGCTGTGTGTGTGGTGTGTAGCAAGGGTTGTGTAGCCGGGGCTGTGTGGGTTTTTGGCATGCTCCGGGGTTGTGTGTATGTGACTCCCTGTTGTAGATTGTGTGTTGTGCGTTGGTTCCCCGCAGCCTGTGTGTGTGTGTTGCCGGGGCTGTGTGGGTGTCTGGCATGCTCCGGGGTTGTGTGTATGTGAGTCCCCGTGGTAGATTGTGTGCGCAGGCTGTGTGTGTGTGTGTAGCCGGGGCTGTGTGGGTGTTTGGCATGCTCCGGGGTTGTGTGTATGTGAGTCCCCGTGGTAGATTGTGTGTGTTGTGCGTTGGTTCCCCGCAGGCTGTGGGTGTGTCGGAGACAAGCTGTGACAGTGTGTGGGTGACGGCTTCGGCTCCTGTGATTGTGTTATTTGTGTGGGTTGTGTGACTCGCTGCGGTTTGTGTGTATGTGCCGTGTCCGGTGCCCGCTGCAGCCGTTGCGTGTGCGTGTGTGTCTGCAGCGTGTGTCGCTGTCACGGTTCGCAGCGTGAATGCAGTAATCCGTGTGTCTCTCCAGCTTGTGTGTAGAGCGCCGGCCGCCTGTGACAGTCCATGTGACCCTCTGACCCGTGTGTGTTGGTACCGCGCGGACCTGCCGTCACCCCTCCCACCGCACGCACCGGAAACATGGCCGCCGACCCCCCAGCCCGGAGCCTGGACGACATCGACCTGTCTGCGCTACGGGTGAGCGTGTAACGTGTATATGATGTAATGCACGCCGTTGTTTAATGATGTCGTAATGCAGCGAAGGCCTCCGTGATGTCACACGCTGAGTGCTTTAAAAGAGCTGACATTCTGTATGTCTGCGTATAACTACATGCGTGTTTCTGGTATTGGTATGTACCACCTCTGCTCGCAGGCTGTTCCGCTTATCCACCTGCTGTCAGTAAAGTAAAACCCCATTTGGGGGGAGGGGCTTGTCTCTTGGGGGAGGGGGGGTAAAGTTGTACCCATCCTTATTTACCGGTCGCTTGCTGGTGACCTTTATCATGATGTCATTATTCCAGAGGCTCCTAGGGGCCGTTACGGATTGGGTTTAGGACCCGGGGCCCCTGGGGTTAAAGTGCCTCCAGTGGTCTCTCTTGGTCCAAATGAAGCCCCTCTTAGTAATGTGGGGGGCACTATGAAGCCCCCGTTCCGTGTCTCTCCCTGATAGCTGGTCCTGCGCCCATCGCTGACGTGTCCTGCAGCCTGGGGCCACAGAGGGGCCACTTTCATATAAAACGGCACAAAAGAGGAGCTTTACCCGGCTCCTGGGGTCAGTCAAGTCCAGTCGCTTAGGTGGGACCCCAATACCCATTATGGGGCTTTCATATCGATTGCCCCCGACCATGGGGCAGCCGCCGGGGTATTAGGAACCGTTTCCCAGCAGCGGTGTTCGGTCACCCACCGGTGGTACCCGCTGTGCAATGTTTGCGCGTCCCGAGGAAGGGAGTGATGGGAGTTGGATGATTTTGTCTCCTCAGGCTGGGGCATTAGAAATGGGGAAGTGATGGACTACAATTCCCAGCATGCTTCACCTCGGTCACCGGCCCAGCGCTGCCCACGGGTAACGATTGTGGCCCCAGTTGGTTAAATACTTGTATAGATCCTAAGCATGCCGCACTGGGACTGTTCCACAGAGCTGACAATCTAAGCCATGGCAGCGTGAATGCTTACCCCGGCGGGGGGGTGGTGAGTGTGAGTGCCGGAAGCGGAGTGGAATTTCCTTTCCTCCCAGCAGGGGAAGTCAGAACGCAAAACAAAAGCCTCTTAGGTCTCCGTCATTTAGCGGAGTCTGCCCGCTTCTGCCCTGCACCCCCTCCCTCAGCCGCTTAATGGAACAGCCCGTATTCCCGGCAGGGGGCGAGTCTGCAGAACCCCTGGTTGGCAGCTTTATGGTGCTGCTCAGGGGTGGGGGGGTTAATGGAGCGGCCTGATGCCCCTCATATCAGATTGTGGCCGGGTGCAGAGAGTGGGGAGGGTTAAACTCCGTGCCTGCCAGGGGACTACAACTCCCATGATGCCCAGCTAGCAGGGGGATGGGAGAGACAATTAAATACATAAAGGGGGTTTAATAAAGTAAAGGAGGGAAGTTTATTGCAAAAAGTTACAGCTAGAGACCGGAATCTAACGCTAGGGGGTCAGATGGAATGGAAGGAAGTTTTACTTTACTGAGAGGGGGGTAGATAAGTGGAACAGACTCCCAGCAGAAGTGGTAGAGGCCAATACAGTAAGGGAATTAAGGGAGCCTCCACAGATTTCCGCAAGGAGGCCCGAGGCCTTATTGTCTACGTCGGAAAAGGGCCTCATGTGGCCTCCTCGGCAGGCTTTACCTCTCCCCCCGAGTAACCCGTGAGATCCGCCGCCGTGTTCTTTACGCTGAAGGGTTGATCACAGAGACTTTTATAAGATGCTTTTTTAATTTTTTGTTTCTATGGCAACAGGCAGGCTGTGCCTGCTTTTGTGTCACATGACGAGTGTTCCCGACACAAACAGTTAAATAAAAATAAAAGAAAGGTAAACGAGGCGACGTGATTTGTTGGTCTGCAGGATCTCCGTGAGAATAGCATGAAGTGAGAGAGACGTGGATCCATGCTCTCCCCGTTCTCACCTCTCTCTCTCTCTCTCTCTCTCTCTCTCTCTCTCTCTCTCTCTCTCTCTCTCTCTCTCTCTTTCCCCCCTTTCTCTCTCTCCTTCCCCCCTTTCTCTCTCTCCTTCCCCCCCCTTTCTCTCTCGCTACTCTCCTCCCCCCCTTTCTCTCGCTACTCTCCTCCCCCCCTTTCTCTCTCTACTCTCCTCCCCCCCTTTCTCTCGCTACTCTCCTCCCCCCTTTCTCTCTCTCGCTCTTCTCCTCCCCCTTTCTCTCTCGCTCCCCTTTCTCTCTCTCGCTCCTCTCCTCCCCTTTCTCTCGCTCCTCTCCTCCCCCTTGCTCCTCTCCTCCCCCTTTCTCTCTCTCGCTCCTCTCCTCCCCTTTCTCTCTCTCGCGCCTCTCCTCCCCCTTTCTCTCGCGCCTCTCCTCCCCCTTTCTCTCGCGCCTCTCCTCCCCCTTTCTCTCTCTCTCGCTCCTCTCCTCCCCCCTTTCTCTCTCTCTCGCTCCTCTCCTCCCCCCTTTCTCTCTCTCGCTCCTCTCCTCCCCCCCTTTCTCTCGCTCCTTTCCTCCCCCCTTTCTCTCGCTCCTTTCCTCCCCCCTTTCTCTCTCTCGCTCCTCTCCCCCCCTTTCTCTCTCTCGCTCCTCTCCCCCCCTTTCTCTCTCTCGCTCCTCTCCCCCCCTTTCTCTCTCTCGCTCCTCTCCCCCCCCTTTCTCTCTCTCGCTCCTCTCCCCCCCCTTTCTCTCTCTCGCTCCTCTCCCCCCCCTTTCTCTCTCTCGCTCCTCTCCCCCCCTTTCTCTCTCTCGCTCCTCTCCCCCCTTTTCTCTCTCTCGCTCCTCTCCCCCCCTTTCTCTCTCTCGCTCCTCTCCCCCCTTTCTCTCTCGCTCCTCTCCTCCCCTTTCTCTCTCTCTCTCGCTCCTCCCCCCCCTTTCTCTCTCTCTCTCTCGCTCCTCTCCTCCCCCCTCTCCTCCCCCCTCCCTTTCTCTCTCTCGCTCCTCTCCTCCCCCCCTTCTCTCTCTCGCTCCTCTCCTCCCCCTTTCTCTCTCTCGCTCCTCTCCCCCCCTTTCTCTCTCTCGCTCCTCTCCCTCCCTTTCTCTCTCTCGCTCCTCTCCTCCCCCCTCCCTTTCTCTCTCTCGCTCCTCTCCTCCCCCCTCCCTTTCTCTCTCTCGCTCCTCTCCTCCCCCCCTTTCTCTCTCTCGCTCCTCTCCTCCCCCCTTTCTCTCTCTCGCTCCTCAGTCGTTGGTCTTGTGTTAGATTCAGGAGCCGTATGCCTGTCCCCTGCATTCCCTCACTGCATTAGCCTCTACTAACCTCGCTGGTAGGCCGCTCCATTTATCTACCACTCTGTCTAACAAAAAAACCCAGGTGCAGGAAGGTTAGGGAACTTAATGCCTAGCTCAAGGCTTCTGCTGGGAGGCTGTTTCACGTATCCACCCCCTTTCAGTAAAGTAAAAAGTCCGGCCGGAGCGTGGCGGTTGCCTCACGCGGTCTCCCAATATGTACAGTAAGCTTCTGGGACCTGCTTCCCTGATTAATAATCGCAGGGAATTCTGTCCAGCCGGCGCCTCAACAGTCTCCCGTCACCGAGATTTCTCTAATTATCAGCATCGAGCGGATCCGGCCCCCGCAGATGGATTTAAATACATAAAGGAGTTTAATAAAGTACACTAGAGTCAGTGACTGAGATAGAATGGAAGGGGGTTTTCTGAGAGAGTAGTAGTGGAACAGCCTCCCAGCTGAAGTGGTAGAGGGTAATACAGTGAGGGGATTTAAACATGCGTGGGGTCTGTCGGCACGTGGGCTGTTAAATGGTGATGATGGCCGAGCAGTCGTCTGTTTTGGAAGCCCCCCTCCTTCGCTGTGTGTTCCCGGTGAGGGGGCCGTGTAAAGTGGCGCGGGGGGCCGGGGCTCGTCTGGCTCGCCGGTGATAAGGGACAGGAAGCCGCAGCTGTCAGCGTCATTGTGTCGGCCTGGAACTCCAGCGAGCGACCCGGCGCTGTGTATGGTAATACCCCACCTGCACCCCCCCCTCCTGCCGGCGCTGTCTATGGTAATACCCCACCTGCACCCCCCTACAGTAATAACCACCCCCCTCCTGCCGGCGCTGTGTATGGTAATACCCCACCTGCACCCCCCTACAGTAATAACCACCCCCCTCCTGCCGGCGCTGTCTATGGTAATACCCCACCTGCACCCCCCTACAGTAATAAGCACCCCCCTCCTGCCGGCGCTGTCTATGGTAATACCCCACCTGCACCCCCCTACAGTAATAAGCACCCCCCTCCTGCCGGCGCTGTCTATGGTAATACCCCAACTGCCCCCCCCATAGTAATAACCACCCCTCTCCCGGCCGTTGGCTTTGACAAATAGCTGGTCATGTGATATTTTGGGTGACTGTCTCGGCTCAAACACCACACTGAGCTGATGCTTTATGGCGATGCTAATGAAGTCCGATCCTCCATAGACTTTCCTTAGCCGGAGACTTTTAGTGGGTGATGAAGACCGAGCCGTTCTGTTTCCCGTGGCAGCTTGCTGAGCAGAACACATGGCTGATATGCAGCTTTCTGCACACACAGGGAGGTTAGCGGGAAGCGGGCGATGTGTGTGAGGGGCTTCCGCCGAAATGGGGGCCACGTTTAAAGGAAAGTGTTTCAGGATCTCCTCAGAGGAGAGCGGGTTTCCGGGGGGGGGGAGTCAGAGGTCGTCCGGCCGTCACCTTCTCACCCCTTCTCACCCCTCGGTCTGCTTCTCGCGTGTGACGGGAGACGGATCCGGTTACTCCGCTCCATTCAGGGGCAGAACAATGGGGGGGTGTCCGGGGGGCCGTAATGAGTATACACAGAACAATGGGGGGTGTCCGGGGGGCCGTAATGAGTATACACAGAACAGTGGCGGGTATCGGCGGGGGGGGGGCGTAATGAGTATACACAGAACAATGGGGGGTATCGGGGGGGGTAATGAGTATACACAGAACAATGGGGGGTATCGGGGGGGTAATGAGTATACACAGAACAATGGAGGGTATCGGGGGGGGGGTAATGAGTATACACAGAACAATGGGGGGTGTCCGGGGGGCCGTAATGAGTATACACAGAACAATGGAGGGTATCGGGGGGGGGGTAATGAGTATACACAGAACAATGGGGGGTATCGGGGGGGGTAATGAGTATACACAGAACAATGGGGGGTATCGGGGGGGGTAATGAGTATACACAGAACAATGGGGGGTATCGGGGGGGGGTAATGAGTATACACAGAACAATGGAGGGTATCGGGGGGGGTAATGAGTATACACAGAACAATGGAGGGTATCGGGGGGGGTAATGAGTATACACAGAACAATGGAGGGTATCGGGGGGGGTAATGAGTATACATGAGATCAAATTCACCCCAAAGAGAAGGAACATGAAACTGTTTAGCGGTTATGAATAAAGCAGGATTCTGGTGTGCAGTGGTGCAGTCGCCATGGCAACCGATGGAACGTCACAACGTCTTTGTGGTTGCCTATTGACACGGTCCGTGGCCACGCACCGCCTGCTGGCCGCTGATAACTGGGAGCATCCGGCCGGCGCTTCCCCTAATGCCCCGGCCCCCGGACGTACTCTGCCCCGATGTGTATATATCGCCGTCATACTCCGCGGTGCGGTACAACGAAGAGTCGGGACGGCGCTGGGCTCCGAGACCACCGTGGTGTGTAACATGCCATCGGAGAGACAGCAGCCCGGGGAGGGCGATATATATTTATATATGATACCGCATGCATTGCATTCTGGGAGCTGTGACTCTCCCGCTCCTATCTTTGCCCATCTGTACCCAGGCAAGCCTCAGCGGGCTCCTTATTGCCAGAGATAGCAGAGGAGGGGCTTAGCTTGACGTGGACCCCCTAAAGCATCATTTTATGTCCCAAACCGTGATGACTCGGCGTGGCCTCGATAACGCTATCAGAAAAGAGCCTCGAGTGGATGTGACCCAGAACACGCTGATTAAGGCGGCTGGGAAAGTAGATCGCGCGCCGACCCCGTTATCACTCGAGAGACGCCTTCCGAGCCAATAGATAGAAGCGTCTGCTGGGAGCCGGCGGCGGGGCCCCTGATGGCGGCATCCACTACTAACGCTTCAGGGCGTTGCCGTGACGATGAGCCTTACAGGATCTTCAATGAATGCATAGAACCCATTCTGCCCGTTTTTTTTTTAGCGTTCCTGGGTATCGTCTTACCCCCGGGATGCCCATCCCCCGCATGCTCAACCTTAACCACACCTGCCAGGAGGCTGTTCCACTTATCTACCACCCTCTCAGTAAAGTAGCGCTTCCTTCCATTCCACCGCACCTTCTGATCTTCTGCTCCCAGCATTCACCCTCCTTGTGAAATACCCTTAAGCCGCGTACCGTGTTTAACCCCTTAATGCCCCGTTCTGTGCGCTAGGATTGTAGCTGCTCTCTTCTCGGGACGCCTCCTGCAGCTCGAGGAGTTATGGTTCTCCTTTATTGGAAACCTAATAAACGGGCTTCACCGAGGAGGTAGTAGATGGGAGGAACAGCCTCCCAGCAGGAGTGGTAGAGGGAATTTAATCCTGGGACGGGCAAATGGCTGATAGACGAGATAAACGACTGATTAATGTCTGATAAGCGGGCAGACTAGACAGGCGGGGGGGTTCTGTGTTGCTCGGTCCGCAGGGCCGGTCCCCGGGGGCCGGTGTGGGTTGCCGGCTCCTGTCTCAGCTGCGTAAATACCGACCCCGCGTTCAATAAACACGGCACGCCTTCCCGAGGCTGTTTATCGAGGGATCGGCCCGGCTTCCCGCACCCACCCCGGGGAGAAAAGGGCTCCCGCTTCCCTTGTCTTACGCCCTCTGCTGGGAGTCCGCTCGGATGTTTCTGGGTCGGTAGCTCTCCCCACCCCAACGACCCAGGACGGTGATTTAACGCTCGGAGAGGAGATGTCGCTTTGCACACGGCCCCTTCATTCCCGCTTCGTTTTCATCTATATTTATATTTGTATTTTATTCTGTTCTCGTCCTTTATTTTATTTTACTCTTTGTTGTTTTGTTGTTGTTTTGTGTTTGTTGTTTGCGTGGGGGGGGGGCAGCTGTCCGCGTGTCACAAGAAATGTCGGTGAGATCCTGCTTTCCGTTTCTTTTCCAAACTAGTATTAAATATCTCACTCGGGGGGGGGGGGGGCATTTGCTGGATCGAGCGATTATAGCGCATTCATATTCCCCAGCGCTGTACAACCCTGTGCTATCTGGATAAATCAGTCGGGCGTTCCGGATTCTATCGGGGTATTAAGCGCACGTCGTGTTCATGCCCGGTGGACTAAAGCACTTGCATACCCTGGAAGCTGCAGCCCTGCTGCTGCTGATGATGAAGATGCCCTCCTCTGTGGTCTGACACTCCTAGCCACAGATTGGCTGATTGAAGCAGCCAATCCGTGCCGAGGAAGCTCTCCCTTTGAAATCGGTGGGACGTTCCCATTGGGGGCGAGTGCATACTGGGGGAGGGGCAGGGAATGGGGCGAGTGCATGCGGGGGGGCAGGGAACGGGGCGAGTGCACACAGGGGCATTCTGCAGCCCCCCCCCATGAATTTGCCAAAGGAATGCCCTGGATATGGTGGTGGGGTCCCTTTAAGGGGTCACAGACAGATGCATTATGGGTAGGCGGGCTGAATGTTCATTCGACTTCATTGATCCAAATAAAACACTGTGGATATAAAGCTCCCGGCGGGGGCTCGTGGGTAATTTAACCCCTTCTCATCATGTCGGCCGTGCGGTGTGTCCCCATATAATAAGTGGTTACCAGGGTGTGGCGTTGACCCCGGCAGCTGTATTACAGATAATGCCCGGGCGAGGGGCGAGCGGGGCAGGAGCCGGAAGCCCTTGGGTTATTTTATGGTGCTTTCTTGCTGCAGTGCATTGTGGGATATCTGCCAACCGCTCCAGATCTCCCCACCGGGCGCCCCCTCTCCCCCCGGGGGTGGCGGGGGGTTGCCGGTGGGCGAGGCGCCGGGGGTTGCCGGTGGGCGAGGCGCCGGGGGTTGCCGGTGGGCGAGGCGCCGGGGGTTGCCGGTGGGCGAGGTGCTGGGGGTTGCCGGTGGGCGAGGTGCCGGGGGTTGTCTGGTGGGCGAGGCGCGGGGGGTTGCCGGTGGGCGAGGTGCTGGGGGTTGTCTGGTGGGCGAGGTGCGGGGGGTTGCCGGTGGGCGAGGCGCCGGGGGTTGCCGGTGGGCGAGGTGGGGGGAGTTTCCGGTGGGCGAGGTGCCGGGGGTTGTCTGGTGGGCGAGGCGCGGGGGGTTGTCTGGTGGGCGAGGCGCGGGGGGTTGCCGGTGGGCGAGGTGCCGGGGGTTGCCTGTGGGCGAGGCGCGGGGGGTTGCCTGTGGGCGAGGCGCCGGGGGTTGTCTGGTGGGCGAGGTGCGGGGGTTGCCGGTGGGCGAGGCGCCGGGGGTTGCCGGTGGGCGAGGTGGGGGGAGTTTCCGGTGGGCGAGGCGCCGGGGGTTGTCTGGTGAAGCTACGTCTCTTCTGCGCCTTGAGTTTAAAGGGAAGCTGCAGCCTTCGCTTCGTGCGGCCGTCCGCTCAGGCCCCTGTTTATCGCGTGTACAGAATGTCAGCTCTTCGGCCCAGGCCGCCGTGCGTGTAACTAATACCCGGCGTTTGATCTTTCAGGACCCGGCTGGAATATTTGAACTGGTTGAAGTGGTTGGAAATGGGACCTACGGACAAGTGTATAAGGTGAGCGTACGTGTCCCCCACACCTCCGGCCCCCGCTGGCACCGTGCCCCCTCTATACGTAGAGCACAGCAAAGCATACCGAACCCGCAGCGAGTAAGGAGGAGGAGTGGGAGAGGGAGCGGGCGAGCGAGGGGGCGGGAGAGCTGCCGACGGCCATGGCAACAGAAACCGGCAGCGAGCACAAAATCCCACACAGGAGTCTGACGGCTGAACGGTGCGAGGAGAGCTGCGGGTGCGGGATTACAAGCGTGTGTGTGTGTGTGTGTGTGTGTGTGTGTGTATATATATATATATATAAGAGAGAAGGAATGAGAATATATGCCTAGTTTTAAATCCTCTCACTGTATTACCCTCTACCACTTCTGCTGGGAGGCTGTTCCACTTATCCACCACTAAACTTCCTTGCATTACGGTGAGAACGCCAAATCCTAGCCGGTAGACCCCCAGGTCCTGCGCGCTGTGCCCCTCGGCGGCATTCATTAAGGGGTATTTTGGTTGATAGAAGCAGCCAATCACTAGCAGCGATGCGCTGAGCCCCCCCGCTTCCATTTAAGATATAAGGTGGCGCTTATACGCATTCCACTCTTGTTGCTATGGCGATAGCATCCCTCTTTAAAGCATTAATCGCTTTTTTTGCCCACGAGTCCCCATGGCGTTCTTGTTCTCTGTAAGACTCATCAGAGTTCTCGTTATCAAACCTGGGCCCCGACCGCCCCGACCCTGTTACATGGATTTCCTAAAATGGTTTGTGAGACCCCGCACTCTGTCATTTGTTTTACCTACAGAGAAGTCCAAAAAAATAAATAAAGGAGAAAAATATATTTTTTAAAAATGGATGATTTTCGCGGCTGCTTTTAAATATTCTTGCAGCTTTAATGCCCCATTATTATTATTATTATTTATTATTATTATTATTATTTATTATTATTATTTATGATCATAATTTATTATTTGATAATATATTTTTAATTTAAAACATAATCTCGGGAGGGGGGGGTCTTCGAGTAACTTGTAACACGTTTTCTCCCTTCAGGGTCGCCATGTCAAGACAGGCCAGCTGGCAGCTATTAAAGTCATGGACGTGACAGAGGTAAGCGATCGCCTGCCTCCTGTATAGTGGTGTATGCGCTTCTTGCTTGCGCAGCTGTCGGGTGATGGATACAGGTAAGTATGTGCTAAGCCGTATAGCGGTACGGAGCACCCATCACCCCCTCCCCCCCCCGGACCCTCTCCTCTGTATAATGAGAATGGAACAATGGTGGATAATGAGTGTGAGCTCCTGCTCTGCGCTCGCTCGCTGCCGAGCTCTGTAATCACGCAGATACACGGCAGAGTACACGGACGCCGACTCTTGAAATACTTTAACCCCCTCGAATGCCAAAAAATGAGCTAAGCAGAGCAGGAGTCTGGCTTTCACAGCAGATGAGCTTCTGCCGTGGCACCGTGGTATATACGGCTCCTAGGGGGCGGGGCTGATCAGGGAAAGGAACGGGGGTCGATCGGTGGATTGGTCACTCGTTAGTACAGCTTAATGACATTGGGGGTTGTCTGTCTCTTAAGATGTCAGCGGCCCCGGCTGTTTTGTTTTTTTTTGATATTTTTTTTCTTTCTTGGCTGGGGCGAGCTGTTCTGCGCAGGTTGGGGGCCGTTGAATAAAATGAGTAGAAGCAGTTTTTTTGGGGGGGTGTTTATATGTGAGCGTTGACGGGGTCTCTCTGTCAGGATGAAGAGGAGGAGATAAAGCAGGAGATAAACATGCTGAAGAAGTATTCCCACCATCGTAACATCGCCACCTACTACGGAGCCTTCATCAAAAAGAGCCCGCCGGGCAACGACGACCAGCTCTGGGTGAGTCAGCGGGCCACGCTCTACTGAGCTGTATGGGGATATAGTGTAGATGGTCAGCTCTGCGGGCCACGCTCTACTGAGCTCTAAGAGGATATAGTGTAGATGGTCAGCTCTGTGGACCAGGTGATACTGAGCTGTATGGGGATATAGTGTAGATGGTCAGCTCTGTGGACCAGGTGATACTGAGCTCTATGGTGGTATAGTGTAGATTGTCAGCTCTGCGGGCCACGCTCTACTGTATGGGGATATAGTGTAGATTGACAGCTCTGTGGGCCAGGTGATACTGAGCTGTATTGGGATGTTGTATAGATTGCCAGCTCTGCGATCAAGGCTCTACTGAGCTCTTAGGATATAGTGTAGATTGCCTGCTCTGTAGACCAGGCGATACTGAGCTCTATGGGGGTATAGTGTAGATTGCCAGCTCTGTAGACCAGGTGATACTGAGCTCTATGGGGGTATAGTGTAGATTGTCAGCTCTGCGGGCCACGCTCTACTGTATGGGGATATAGTGTAGATTGTCAGCTCTGTGGGCCAGGCGATACTGAGCTGTAATGGGATATAGTGTAGATTGTCAGCTCTGTAGACCAGGCGATACTGAGCTGTAATGGGATATAGTGTAGATTGCCTGCTCTGTAGACCAGGCGATACTGAGCTCTATGGGGGTATAGTGTAGATTGTCAGCTCTGTGGACCAGGCTCTACTGAGCTCTAAGGGGATATAGTGTAGATGGTCAGCTCTGTGGGCCAGGCGATACTGAGCTGGATGGGGATATAGTGTAGATTGTCAGCTCTGTGGACCAGGCGATACTGAGCTCTATGGGGGTATAGTGTAGATTGTCAGCTCTGTGGACCAGGCTCTACTGAGCTCTAAGAGGATATAGTGTAGATGGTCAGCTCTGTGGGCCAGGTGATACTGAGCTGGATGGGGATATAGTGTAGATTGTCAGCTCTGTGGGTTAGGCTGTACAGTGCTGTTGATGGGTAAGGTGTAGACTGTCAGCTCTGCAGACCGGGCTGTCCCTGGAACTCCATCGTGTCGGCGTTGCTAGAGTGGGCTGTAGATTGTAAGCTCTGCGGCCTGACGTTAACCCTTGCTCCTCTGCAGCTGGTCATGGAGTTCTGCGGGGCCGGATCGGTGACGGATCTGGTGAAAAACACCAAAGGAAACGCCCTGAAGGAGGACTGCATCGCCTATATCTGCCGCGAGATACTACGGGTCAGTCACCTGACTGCTTAAACCCCGCCCAATATCTGACGCACCACGCCGACGCTTTACCGCAATGCTGATGAAGTCCGTGCCCCATACACTTCCTTTAGTCAGAGAGTCTCTGGGACCGAGGCATTCTATTATTAACCGAGAGTTTAGCGTGTTTAGTGCATTGGATAGAACTTAGTACCTTATGCCCCGGAACGCCTTCGGGAGAAGCTGTGCCGGCGAGCGCTCTCTCTCTCTCTCGCGCTCTCGCTCTCTCTCTCTCTCTCGCGCTCTCGCTCTCTCTCTCTCTCGCGCTCTCGCTCTCTCTCTCTCGCGCGCTCTCGCTCTCTCTCTCTCGCGCGCTCTCGCTCTCTCTTGCTCTCTTTCTCTCTCTCTCTTGCTCTCTCTCTCTCTCTTGCTCTCTCTCTCTCTTGCTCTCTTTCTCTCTCTCTCTCGCGCTCTCTCTCTCTCGCGCTCTCTCTCTCTCGCGCTCTCTCTCTCTCGTGCTCTCTCTCTCTCGCGCTCTCGCTCTCTCTCTCTCTCGCGCTCTCGCTCTCTCTCTCTCTCGCGCTCTCGCTCTCTCTCTCTCTCGCGCTCTCGCTCTCTCTCTCGCTCTCTCTCTCTCGCGCTCTCGCTCTCTCTCTCTCGCGCTCTCGCTCTCTCTCTCTCTCGCGCTCTCGCTCTCTCTCGCGCGCTCTCGCTCTCTCTCTCTTGCTCTCTTTCTCTCTCTCTCTTGCTCTCTTTCTCTCTCTCTTGCTCTCTCTCTCTCTCGCGCTCTCGCTCTCGCTCTCTCTCTCTCGCTCGCTCGCTCTCTCTCGCTCTCTCTCTTTCTCTCGCTCTCTCTCTCACGCTCTCGCCGGCCGTGACAGGCTGTATCGCGGATCTCGCTCCAGACTCTCGTTCAGTAGGCTAATCCTTCCGGCCGAGCCATTGTCTTCCCCAGACTCCCTTAATCCGCGGCCCCCGGGGGCAGAGAGGGGCGCAGGAGCGGCAGCGTTCCAAGTAGAGCGTTACGACGTGGGCTTCAGGCTTAGGGGAATGAGCTGACCTCATGAGCTGACACTCTAATTGCTGATCTTGCAGGGCTTGGCTCATCTCCACAATCACAAAGTGATCCACAGAGATATCAAAGGGCAGAACGTCCTGCTCACCGAGAACGCCGAGGTCAAACTGGGTGAGTCACGCCCCGGGGTCACCACGCGGGACTGTCTCTTTAACCCCCCGCACCTGCACGGGGCTGTCTCTTTATCCCCCCCGCACCTGCACGGGGCTGTCTCTTTAACCCCCCCGCACCCGCACGGGGCTGTCTCTTTAACCGCACCCGCACGGGGCTGTCTCTTTAACCCCCCCCGCACCCCCACGGGGCTGTCTCTTTAACCCCGTCACACACGGGGCTGTCTCTTTATCCCCCCCGCACCTGCACGGGGCTGTCTCTTTATCCCCCCCGCACCTGCACGGGGCTGTCTCTTTAACCCCCCCGCACCCGCACGGGGCTGTCTCTTTAACCGCACCCGCACGGGGCTGTCTCTTTAACCCCCCCCGCACCCCCACGGGGCTGTCTCTTTAACCCCGTCACACACGGGGCTGTCTCTTTAACCCCCCCTGCACCCCCACGGGGCTGTCTCTTTAACCCCCCCTGCACCCCCACGGGGCTGTCTCTTTAACCCCCCCCTGCACCCCCACTGGGCTGTCTCTTTAACCCCCCCCTGCACCCCCACGGGGCTGTCTCTTTAACCCCCCCCCTGCACCCCCACGGGGCTGTCTCTTTAACCCCCCCCTGCACCCCCACGGGGCTGTCTCTTTAACCCCCTCTCGCCTGCACGGGACTGTCTCTTTAACCCCCTCTCGCCTGCACGGGGCTGTCTCTTTAACCCCCTCGCACCCACACGGGGCTGTCTCTTTAACCCCCTCCTACGTGTCTCTCACTGGATTGTAAACGTTCTCTCTCGGTCAGTGGATTTTGGGGTGAGCGCCCAGCTGGACCGCACGGTGGGGAGGAGGAACACGTTCATCGGCACCCCCTACTGGATGGCTCCGGAAGTAATCGCGTGTGACGAGAATCCCGATGCCACGTATGACTACAGGGTACGAGACCGCCAACGTAACCCAGATACCTGATGCTGGGGGGGGGTCACAGCACCCCCCCCCCAAACACAGCACCTGTCACCCCTGCAGACGTCTGCCCCCTCTTGTTGCCCCGTGAGGGGAGGAATAAACCCCTAACTCGCTGCTTTTCTCCGCAGAGTGATATCTGGTCCCTGGGAATCACAGCCATTGAGATGGCCGAAGGAGCCCCCCGTAAGTATGCGCCGTGTCCCTGCGTGTACCCGGTCACGTATGCCGCGAGTGTGCTGTGTGCACGCGGTCTCGGAGATAACCGGGCGCTCTCTCTCCGGCAGCTCTCTGCGACATGCACCCGATGCGAGCGCTCTTCCTCATCCCCAGGAACCCGCCGCCAAAGCTGAAATCCAAGAAGTGGTACGTAGATATACTGCGGGGCTGTCCTATAAAGCCGGCCGACCGCGTGATGATTTCCCAAATAATATCTCACTCGCGGTGTAACTTTATTTATATTTTTCCTAAATATCCTAAATATGAACCCCGAGCTGCAGGCAGGTTGTGTTTATTCCCTGTATTTACGTCCCTTGTTAAAAAAATCTTTTGCGGATCGACTCCAAGATCCTGTCCTCTGTCCTGTATCTTTATTTTTTTTATTTATTTATTTTTTCCTTTAATATTTTTTTACCTCCCTTCTTAATAAGTTTTTTTTGTTTAAAAGTTATCGGGTCACCGTATCATAAGGCAGGCATGAAGCATTTTTATTATTATTAATTATATGTTTGATGTTAAAATTTGTCTTTTTTTAGTTTATTTTGTCTGCATTTTTTTTTCCCTTTAATATATATATCTATATATACCCTTACCCCCCAGAAACCCGCAGCGGGCCAGCAAAGAATATTATATTATATCTGAATATAGGGTCATACTTCCAGAGATTTCATTGTCATGTGACACAAACCTAGCCAGTGATAGGCTGTTGCCAACGCAGCTGGACGTTGTAGAGGGTGAAAGTAATATGTTGCGTTAAGTGGAACTGCACCTTTAGAGGCTGAAAATGTTGTTCAGAGCGGCCATCGCTCCTTGGATACACCCTGGGGTATTTTTTCTGCCTTGGGCAGACATTAACCACCTTGGCAGGGTAGCAGTGCATGGTGTCAAATACTCCAGAGTGTTTACCCTAACCCTGCGCTCCTCTGTCGTCTCCCGTCCAGGTCCAAGAAGTTCATCGACTTCATAGAAACGTGTCTGATCAAGAACTACGTGAACCGGCCGCCGACCGAGCAGCTCCTCAAATACCCCTTCATCAGAGACCAGCCCACCGAGCGGCAGGTCAGGATCCAGCTCAAAGATCACATAGACAGATCCCGGAAGAAGCGCGGAGAGAAAGGTGCGTGCATGCGCTGGGGAGGGGAAACACTACACCGTGCAGACAGCGGGCGCCTCCCCTCACACACAACTACACCGTGACATGTAACAGCCTCCCCTCACACACTACTACACCGTGACATGTAACAGCCTCCCCCTCACACACTACTACACCGTGACATGTAACAGCCTCCCCTCACACACTACTACACCGTGACATGTAACAGCCTCCCCTCACACACTACTACACCGTGACATGTAACAGCCTCCCCTCACACACTACTACACCGTGACATGTAACAGCCTCCCCTCACACACTACTACACAGTGACATGTAACAGCCTCCCCTCACACACTACTACACCGTGACGTGTAACAGCCTCCCCTCACACACTACTACACCGTGACGTGTAACAGCCTCCCCTCACACACTACTACACCGTGACGTGTAACAGCCTCCCCTCACACACTACTACACCGTGACATGTAACAGCCTCCCCTCACACACTACTACACCGTGACATGTATACACAGCGCAGATACAGCGCAGACAGCGGCAGTGCCAGCCTCCCCCCCCTCACACACTACTACACCGTGACATGTATACACAGCACAGATACAGCGCAGACAGCGGCAGCCTCCCCCTCACACACTACTACACCGTGACATGTATACACAGCACAGATACAGCGCAGACAGCGGCAGTGCCAGCCTCCCCTCACACACTACTACACCGTGACATGTATACACAGCACAGATACAGCGCAGACAGTGCCAGCCTCCCCTCACACACTACTACACCGTGACATGTATACACAGCGCAGACAGCGGCAGTGCCAGCCTCCCCTCACACACTACTACACCGTGACATGTAACAGCCTCCCCCTCACACACTACTACACCGTGACATGTATACACAGCACAGGTACAGCGCAGACAGCGGCAGCCTCCCCCTCACACACTACTACACCGTGACATGTATACACAGCACAGATACAGGGCAGACAGCGGCAGCCTCCCCTCACACACTACTACACCGTGACATGTATACACAGCACAGATACAGCGCAGACAGCGGCAGTGCCAGCCTCCCCCTCACACACTACTACACCGTGACATGTATACACAGCACAGATACAGCGCAGACAGCGTCAGCCTCCCCTCACACACTACTACACCGTGACATGTATACACAGCACAGATACAGCGCAGACAGCGGCAGCCTCCCCTCACACACTACTACACCGTGACATGTATACACAGCACAGATACAGCGCAGACAGCGGCAGTGCCAGCCTCCCCTCACACACTACTACACCGTGACATGTATACACAGCACAGATACAGCGCAGACAGCGGCAGTGCCTCCCCTCTTAGCGTGTATGTCTCCATGCGACATGTCTCGGCCAGAAGCACCTGTTGTTCACACACGTGTACCACCCCTTCTGGTTGCAGCTCCAGACTGTACTATTGATCAGTTATTGACCGCGCGGTATATGTACTTGGGCCCATATTCACTAAACCGTCTGCCTCTTTCACACAGATGAGACTGAATATGAATACAGCGGCAGCGAGGATGAGGAAGAGAACCACGGAGAAGAGGGGGAGCCCAGGTATCGGTATTTTACTTGGCTGAGAGGGCGGTAGATAAGTGGAGCAGCCTCCTAGCAGAAGTGGTAGAGGCTAATACAGCGAGAGAATGGAAGCATATGGCTGCTGACTCAAGGGCCGATTGGGTCTAATCCTCCGGCATGTTCTTTGTTTCCATGTAAAGGGTTAAATAATGGCACAGCTCGGTGCCCCGTCTGCAGGGTGACACAGACAGGATTGAGAGAGAGCGCTGCTGCTTCCTCCGCTGGGTGGCGAAGCAGCTGTCCCACTCCCTTTTGTCCTCTAAACCCACCGCTTGTTTCTCCCAGCTCCATCATGAACGTCCCCGGGGAGTCGACGTTACGGCGCGAGTTCCTGCGGCTGCAGCAGGAGAATAAGAGCAACTCGGAGGCGCTGAAGCAGCAGCAGATGGGACCCCAGCAGCGCGACTCCGAGGCCCACATCAAGCAGCTGCTGCACGAGCGCCAGCGGCGCATAGAGGAGCAGAAGGAGGAGCGGCGGCGCGTGGAGGAGGTGAGCGCCTCTATTCTCGCTCCCGCGACCCCCATGCGCAGCGAGTGCTCCCGCCGGTCTCTAACGGAGCGACTTCCTGCCCCTGAACGTTAAACTGTCCGCGCAAGCTGCAATATTTACCGAGCGATTTAAACATCGGGGAGGCTGACAAAGAACAAGGGTGAGGATGGGGCCCGGGTCACCTGTAAATGCAGTGTTAACTCTTTATGCGACCCTTACTGGCATCCTATGCGTCGGCGCACGGGGACAGTTTAATGTATCGTAACAATTTTTAGTAAAAGACACAAGGAAGAATTTAGAAGGTTCCGCTCCTAAATACTGCTCCCCATTAACCCCTTCATGACAAAGCCCATGCATGTACGGGCTCACAATGGTTTAAATGGGGAAGGTCTTTGTCACGGGAGTGTACGGTCGAGCCCCTGCGCCGCCCTTGTCGGGTCCGCGGACGGCTGTGCACTTAGACGGGTAAATATTTCTATTTTCCACATGTTTTGGGCCAGAGGGTAAAAAAGTATTTTTTTTTTGTTTTTTTTTTTATGACCCGCGCAGCAGCAGCGCAGGGAGCGCGAGCAGCGGAAGCAGCAGGAGAAGGAGCAGCTGAGGCGCCGGGAGGACATCCGCCGGGAGGAAGAGAGGAGGATGGCAGAGAGGGAGCAGGTGAGTCGGCGGGGGCTTTGCATGGTGGGAGGAAATGGGCTGTGGCAGGACAGACTGACGGCCGACTGCTATGTCTGCCCGTGGGAGACGCGGCACTGGCAGGACAGACTGACGGCCGACTACTATCTGTCTGTCTGCCTGTGGGAGACGCGGCACTGGCAGGACAGACTGCCGGCTCCTAACCATGGGAGGCGCTGCACCGCAAGGACAGACTCCCGGCTCCTGTCTGTCTGTCAGGCCCTGTGCCGGCAGGACAGACGGCTCTGTGGCGTAAGGCCCGAGCGGTGACGTGTGTGGCACGTGTTGTCGGTGCTGCCGGGACCGTCTGTTTGTTGCGTGGAAACCCGTACAGCCGTGCGCTCTGTTCTGTGTAGCGTGTGACCCCTGTGGATCCGTGACCCCCACACGTGATGTTCTGTAACTTCTCTGCTTCCCGAGTCTCTCGTTTCTTGGAGTTTTTTTGTTTTTTTACTTCTTTCCTCCTTTCTCTCTGCTCTCTCTCCGCCTCTCTCCCTCTCTAGGAATATATAAGGCACAAGTTAGAGGAAGAACAGAGGCAGTTAGAGATCCTTCAGCAACAGCTTCTGCAGGAGCAGGCGCTCTTACTGGTAATTCCCGGCAGCGCATGTCACACAGCGCATCGAGCCCACCGCAGTGCCAGCCTCACTCACACACTACTACACCGTGACATGCAACAGCCTCACTCACACACTACTACACCGTGACATGCAACAGCCTCACTCACACACTACTACACTGTGACATGCAACAGCCTCACACACTACTACACTGTGACATGTAACAGCCCCTCCCCTCACACACTACTACACCGTGACATGTAACAGCCTCCCCCTCACACACTACTACACCGTGACATGTAACAGCCTCCCCCTCACACACTACTACACCGTGACATGTAACAGCCTCACTCACACACTACTACACCGTGACATGTAACAGCCTCACACACTACTACACCGTGACATGTAACAGCCTCACTCACTCACTGCTACACCGTGACATGTAACAGCCTCACTCACTTACACACTACTACACCGTGACATGTAAAAGCCTCACTCACTCACACACTACTACACCGTGACATGTAACAGCCTCCCCCTCACACACTACTACACCGTGACATGTAACAGCCTCACACACTACTACACCGTGACATGTAACAGCCTCACTCACACACTACTACACCGTGACATGTAACAGCCTCACTCACTCACTGCTACACCGTGACATGTAACAGCCTCACTCACTTACACACTACTACACCGTGACATGTAAAAGCCTCACTCACTCACACACTACTACACCGTGACATGTAACAGCCTCACTCACGCACTACTACATTACTACACTGTGACATGTAACAACCTCCCACTCACACACTACTACACCGTGACATGTAACAGCCTCCCCCTCACCCGCTACTACACCGTGACGGATAACACCCTCCCCCTCACCCACTACTACACCGTGACATGTAACAGCCTCCCCCTTACATGTCACGGGGTGGTAGTGTGTAAGGGGGAGGCTGTTACATGTCACGGTGTAGTAGTGTGTAACAGCCTCCCCTTACACACTACTACACCGTGACACAGCGCAGACAACGGCAGCCTCCCCTCACACACTACTACACCGTGACATGTATACACAGCACAGATACAGCGCAGACAGCGGCAGCCTCCCCCCCACACACTACTACACCGTGACATGTATACACAGCACAGATACAGCGCAGACAGCGGCAGTGCCAGCCTCCCCTCACACACAACTACACCGTGACATGTATACACAGCACAGGTACAGCGCAGACAGCGGCAGCCTCCCCTCACACACTACTACACCGTGACGTATACACAGCACAGATACAGCGCAGACAGCGGCAGTGCCAGCCTCCCCCTCACACACTACTACACCGTGACATGTATACACAGCACAGATACAGCACAGACAGCGGCAGCCTCCCCCTCACACACTACTACACCGTGACATGTATACACAGCACAGATACAGCGCAGACAGTGCCAGCCTCCCTTCACACACAAACTGCACCGTGACATGTATACACAGCACAGATACAGCGCAGACAGCGGCAGTGCCAGCCTCCCCCTCACACACTACTACACCGTGACATGTATACACAGCACAGATACAGCACAGACAGCGGCAGCCTCCCCTCACACACTACTACACCGTGACATGTATACAGCAGTGTGCGGGCAGCCCGTGGCCGTAGAGCCGTTACTCCTCCTGTTTCTCAGCGCTCCTCTCGTCTTTCCCTCCGCTCGTAGTTGGTGTTCCCTGCAGGAATGGTCCTGTTTTGTTAGTAAAGTCCTGTTTCGCCGTCTCTGTTCCGTGTACGCGTTCAGTATTCGTAGATACTCTGTATTAACATACGGCTTGGTATCTGTGTTAAGGGTGTACATGCGCGCTGCCACCTGTCAGAAAACCACCGTGCGTTTGCAGCGTTTCTGTACGGATAGGCGCTCTGCGTGACTGTAGTGCGAGTGTGTTCGCGGCGTGGATAGGCGCTCAGCTTGTTGTGTCTGGGCAGGAATACAAGCGGAAGCAGCTGGAGGAGCAGCGTCAGTCGGAACGCCTGCAGCGGCAGCTCCAGCAGGAACATGCGTATCTCAAATCCCTCCAACAACAACAGCAGCAGCAACAGCAACAACAACAGGACAAGAAGCCGCTGTACCACTACAACCACGCGGCCCTCAACCCCAGCGAGAAGCCCGCCTGGGCCAGAGAGGTAATTCAGCCAAGGCATGTAATAAATGCCCGCCGTGTATGACGTGCATGGGGCACAGGATCTCTAAGGCCCACTTCTGCTGGGAGGCTGTTCCGCTTAGGTTCGAGTCTGAGTCTGAGCCGCCTGTCGGATTCCGCGTGGACGCCTCCTTCGGGGGACGCCGCTCTCGGTGTAACGTCTCCCCGTCTTTTAGGTGGAGGAGAGATCGCGGCTCAACAAGCAGAGCTCACCGCTGTCCGTCACCAAGCTGAGCTCCATGGAGTCTGCCGGGACCCCGTCGCAGACACCCCCGTCCCAGCGGCCCCCAGAGATCCAGGAGCACAAGGTAAGATACGGAGCCGAGCTGCGATCCGCGTTCCGTACGCAGGTTCACGGTGGCGATAAAGTCTAGCACCCCGTAGGCTTACACTCCATCGCTCATCCCGCTGCTCCGTACGTGGGAGCTCGGCTCTCCAAAGCCATTACATTCACGCTATCCGCCCGGAGAAGTAAGAGTTAATCTATAGTGTGTGTGTATATATATATTCGTATCTATAGGTGATACTTAACTACAATTCCGGGATTCCATCATACTTGCTATTTTTTCTCTCGTAATGATGATTTTCCTGGCGTTTTGGGGAGTTTCTCCGGGGTTGATTAGCCATGTGATTTGATTTTTTTTGGGGGGGCGGTATAAAGCGTGTCCTGGACCCAGGTGACACCGACCCGGAGTTCAGCGATACAGACGCTCACTCACTCACTCACTCACTCGGCTCGTCCGCTCGTTTCCTTCCTCAGCCTCTCCGCAACACTCCTCAGGCCCGCGGAGCCCTCAAACCCATCCCCCGACCCAATTCCCTTCAAGATCCGCCCGCCGCTCCCCCCGGCGCCCGCCAGCCGGCCGCGCTCGCTCCGGCCTCCCGGGGCCAACTGGCCCGCCAGAGCTCTGACCCCTCTCCCGACCAAGCTGCCCCTCCAGCGCGGCTAGAGCGAGGACCCTGGGTGAAAATGGACCCAGAGATGCCCCCTCCCAAGGTAACACAGCGTAGGGGCCGCTCCTCGGTCTCTGCGGGGGTCTCTGGTTCGGTGTGATTAGAGTCTTTATCTCTCTCCGCTCGCCTTCTCTTTTATAACCCGGCTGGATCTTTCGCTCCGTCCTTCCGCACTAATTCTGTTTTTCCATTCGCGGCTCGTTGGTCGTCCTAACGCCGGCCGTCGTCCCTCACGCGGCTCATCTCTCCTTATTCCGGTAGTAGTCTGTGCTTGCCTCTTACTCTTAGCCGGGGCGGGATGGGCGCCGTCTGCTCAGCTTCTCTTAACATGTTGGCTCTCTAACCACGGTGATCCGAGACGGGGGCGCGGAATATTCCGGCACTTACCCCCCCCTGTGTCTGCGTTCTCTGTATCTAACACCCTGGGTGGGCTCTCTGGATTATCTCTCTTCCTCCTCTCCATTTCTAACCCGCATCGCGCTCTCCCCTCCTCGCTCTGGGATCTTATCCATGCGCTGTTACGGGCTCCTCTGTCTGTTTTATGCATCAGACATGCTGTCCGTCCTCATACAGCAGTCTCTCTCTTTATTCTAATTCCTTTGCCCCCCCCCTATATTTTTTCCTCCCCAGGTTCCTCAAAGAACGACCTCTATCGCTACAGCGCTGAACGCCAGCGGGTCGGGGGGAAGCCGGCCGGTCCAAGCCGTGAGAGCCAGGTAACCTTTTGTTGCTTTCTTTGTGGTCTTTTGTCTGTACAAATGGCTACCGGTACCTTCCCAGCTGGATGCCCTTCAGGATCTCCTCGCGTGTGCACGGGTGGGCCAGCCAGTGACTTGTGCGGAGATTCTGTTCCGGGTGACTGAGGCTACTGAAGACTGATCCGTTTGTTTTTTGCGTCGCTCTACAGCATTCCAGAAGTAGAGTTCAGAGAGTTAATCAAAACTGTTCCTTTTTGCCGCTCTCCCCTCCCTGGGACCTTACGGGGGGTCGGGGGGGGCACAATGGAAACAGCACGTTGTATAAACCCCAAAGTCGCTCATAACATCAGTCTGTCTAATTATTCCTCCTTCCCTCACTCAGTAATCCAGACTTACGGCGAGCAGAGAGCGGATGGGAGAGGGGAGATTCCCTTCTGCAATCCCCTCACCCGAACCTGCCCCAGGCCGGATCCCTCGAGAGGAACCGCATAGGTAGGTGCCGCTAACCTTCCGCATGACGTCACTACGGCCATGTAATATGCTCGTGTTCCAGCGGAGGGCAGCATCGTTTTGCAGTCCGGTTTTATACGCTGGTGCTCCACCAGAGGGCAGCATCGCCTGGCTGTATCGTTTTGCAGTCTGGTGTTATACGCTGGTGCTCCACCAGAGGGCAGCACTGCCCGGCTGTATCGTTTTGCAGTCCGGTGTTATACTCTGGTATTCCACCAGAGGGCAGCATCGCCCGGCTGTATCGTTGTGCAGTCCGGTGTCATGCGCTGGTGCTCCACCAGAGGGCAGCATCGCCCGGCTTTATCGTTTTGCAGTCCCGTGTCATACGCTGGTGCTCCACCGGAGGGCAGCAGCATCTTCAGCCCCGTAACACCCCCGTTTCTGATGGATGAGGTTCTCCGCCGTCGCCCAAACACGTAAGTGTTAGAGAAAGGCGCGCAGTGACCGTCTGATTGGTGTCCCACGCAGCTCCACACAAACTGGAAGAATCGTCTATCGGTCCCCCGGGCAGTAAGACTCCAGGAGACGAGCATCGATCCCGGCCCGGACGCCCAGCGGTGAGTGCCCGGCTCGGCTGGCTCTCTGTTTGCTTGTTCTGTTTAAAGGCCTTGGTAGCATTGGGCTTGTCCCGTGTGATATGTTTGCCACTGCGCGTCCCACCTGTCTCCTAAATTCTTCTCCTCCGGCCGCGTCCCGGGCTGCATTTATTTTCTAACCTCTTTCCTTTTCTTTGCTGCTGCCAGAGTTACAAAAGAGCAATAGGAGAGGTTAGTACAGCTTTCATACGTGTAACCCGGTGCTGTGGTGTAGAGCGTGTCCGTGATGGCGTGTTATAGGTATCGTAAAGGAGCTGCCATGTTGGGTGGATGAGAAGCCATGGCAGGACCCGTCTAATTGGCTCTTGAGTGGCCGCAGCAGAGCTGCTGTATGTAAGGTGGCGATAGCGGCGGCCATATTGGTGTATAAGAAGTCGCGGTGGAGTTGCTGGACTGGTTGTGTGAGAGGCCTCAGGGGAGCTGCCATATTGGTTGTATGAGAGGTTGCCGTAGAGCCACCAGAGCAAGAGAAAAGTAAAGCTTTGATGCTTTCCTTTCTCCTTCCCTCTCGCCTCGTTTTCCTTTCTCCTTCCCTCTCGCCTCGTTTTCCTTTCTCCTTCCCTCTCGTCTCGTTTTCCTTTCTCCTTCCCTCTCGTCTCGTTTTCCTTTCTCCTTCCCTCTCGCCTCGTTTTCCTTTCTCCTTCCCTCTCGCGTCCTTTCCTTTCTCCTTCCCTCTCGCCTCGTTTTCCTTTCTCCTTCCCTCTCGCCTCGTTTTCCTTTCTCCTTCCCTCTCGCCTTGTTTGCCTTTCTTCTTCCCTCTCGCCGCGTTTTTCCTTTCTCCTTCCCTCTCGCCGCGTTTTTCCTTTCTCCTTCCCTCTCGCCTCGTTTTCCTTTCTCCTTCCCTCTCGCCTCGTTTCCTTTCTCTTCGTTTTCTTTGTCCTCCCCTCTCCTCTTCCGTCCCCTCCTTTCCTGCTCTCACTGTCCCGTCCCATTTCAGGACCACCTTCTGGTGAAGGATCGTCCTGAAGATGTCCCCAAGCCCCCCAAGAAGGCTCTGGATTACTCCTCCTCCAGCGATGAGATGGACAGCAGCGATGATGATGAAGATGAGGGTGACGCGGAGAGGCAGGAGCAGAGCAGGGAGAGCTCTTCTGCCAGGTAAAACAAGCTGTCGGGCTGCCGGGCGTTATGTGGAGGAGGCAGGTGCTGGACACGCCGAGATCCGGTGTGGCTGGAGAGACTTGGCCTTGTTGGGCCTCCTCTTCAGGGGTCGCTCTGACTTTTCATCTTATCCGTGTCCTTTGTTTATCAGAAATGGGCGCGATGCGGACACGGACAGCGTCAGCACCATGGTGGTCCATGACGTGGAGGAGCTGGTGGGAAGCACATCCGACAGCTCGTACGGAGACGGGACGATGATCGTACAGAGGGTGAGAAGCGCTCATGGCGTCTTATCGCGGCCGCGCATGTACCTAGCGCAGGCACCCCTTTGTGTTAGGTTGTGGGCTGTTGGCTCTGTTGAATCACGTTGTTCTAGCAGCTCTACCAGAGAAGGAAGGAGCTTTTATAAATCACATACCGTCTTTATCATGCGCGAGTCTGCCACCACTCAGGGCTAGGATGCATATCCGAGGGGGGAGAGAGGGGCTAATCGCTTCCTTCTTCCTGCATTGTAACCCCGCCTCCCAGTAACCCCGCCTCTCGATAACCCCGCCTCCCAGTAACCCCGCTTGTCTCTTCCACCCAGACCCCAGAAGAGGAGCGCAACCTGCTCCACACAGACAGCAACGGATACACCAACCTCCCCGACGTGGTGCAGCCGAGCCACTCTCCGACCGACCCCAAGGGGCAGAGCTCGTCCCCCAGCAAGGAGGGCAGCGGCTCCGATGTAAGGAGACCTTTATTACTAATGTCCTGACACCCCGAAACTCGCAGGGGACGTGTGACCCCCCCCCATACAGAATACTTTCAGTGCGGAAAGGCACGCTGCCCGGCACGGAACTTCGCTGTATATCTATATGTTGTCATGGTAACTTATAATGTCTCATACATGGCATCTGACTTTCTCCCCGTGTCTCAGTACCAGTCTCGGGGTCTGGTGAAAGCCCCTCCTAAGACATCCTTCACCATGTTTGTGGATCTCGGCCTGTACCAGTCGTCGGGTGGGAGCGGAGACACCATCCCCGTGGCAGGTACGCCGCTTAGTCGTGTCCACGTTGGTGCATCGCCGAGCGGACATGGCCCCGTACGCTGACGCTGTCCCCTCTTTCTCTCTCTCTCTGCAGCTTCCTTTGTGTGCGGGGATGCGGCCCGCTTGGAGCAGCTGAAGTACGAAGCCCGGAAGGGCTCCGTCGTCAACGTAAATCCAACCAACACGAGACCGCACAGCGACACTCCCGAGATCAGGAAGTACAAGAAGAGGTTCAACTCCGAGATACTGTGCGCTGCCCTGTGGGGTAAGAGGGGGCCGCGGGCGCCGGACCTGCCCCTCGTAGGGAACGTAGAATTATGACTGTATTGTGTGTGGGGGGGGGCTTCTACATGCGCAGCGAGTCACGCTCCTCCATCTCTCCGTCCTCCAGGCGTGAACCTGCTGGTGGGCACGGAGAACGGTCTGATGCTGCTGGATCGAAGCGGGCAGGGGAAGGTGTACAGTCTGATCACCCGCCGGCGCTTCCAGCAGATGGACGTCCTGGAAGGGCTTAACCTGCTCATCACCATCAGCGGTGAGTGCCGACAACACGCTGGAGGATGAGGCCAACGGGTCCCGGTGGCCATGGGGACCACGCTCTGTGTATATTGTCCCATAAGTCATAGCGATGCAGTGGGGGGGGATCGGACCGTTCCCCTACTGTCCAATGTGCAAGGGCGTCCATAACTTACCCCATCGGTGATGTCTGAAGGGCAGTTTCTTGCCCGCTGTTGTGTCAGCTGCTTGGTCTGTCTGCGGTTTCGCTGATTACCCGACACTGTCCCCCCCCCCCTTCTTCCAGGTAAGCGAAACAAACTGCGGGTTTATTACCTCTCCTGGCTCCGAAACAAAATCCTCCACAATGACCCCGAGGTGGAGAAGAAGCAGGGCTGGAGCACGGTAGGCGACATGGATGGATGTGTCCACTACAAAGTAGGTAAGGAGCGTCTTCCCTCCCGCCGGCGTCTTCTACCGCTGCCTGAGACCCCCCTCGCTGGCCGTAACACGCTCTTTTCTCGTCTCCAGTGAAGTACGAGCGCATCAAGTTCCTGGTGATTGCACTGAAGAACTCGGTGGAGGTTTACGCCTGGGCCCCCAAACCCTACCACAAGTTCATGGCCTTCAAGGTAAACAGAGGACCTTTTTTGAAGTCAAAATAATGGTCGGAACCTCGGAGGTCCAGACTGCGCGGCCGTAGTTCGTAGGAAGTTGGCTGTGACCTCATGCCTCGAGATTGGTTTGGTTCCTGTGATGTCACCAGAGTTTCGGTGCCCCAAGCCATGGGTTTCCAAAAGCTTTTTTTTGCCTTAGAGTTATAATTTATATGTAGCTAGTCATAGTAGGAAGTTAGGTATGACCTCACACCTTGAGGTTGGTTTGTTTCCTGTGATGTCACCATTTCAATTGATATGTAGCCGTTCTCACCCTTGTCTCACCCCCTTTGCCAGTCTTTTACAGATCTTCCTCATCGGCCTCAGCTTGTTGACTTGACGGTGGAGGAGGGTCAGAGGTTAAAGGTCATCTACGGTTCCTCGTCTGGCTTCCACGCCGTGGATGTGGACTCCGGAAATAACTACGACATTTACATCCCAGTCCATGTGAGTGAGCGCCGATACCTCCGAGGGCACTCCTTCACCCCACATCACTTACGGCTAACTGTTACTTTTCTCTCTCGCCAAGGGTAAACACCCCTCTAGGACTGGCCACCTGCGCACGTTCTCCTAAACGTGTCACCCCAGTCGGCGGTAAGGGGGTTATCTTTCCCCGAGTTCCCTCGCCAGCTCTCTTGGTTATTTCTGAGGGCACCACAGACCCGTGACACGGACATCATCGTGCGACTCGCTTACTGACCCCAACCAGACAAACTCACTTAGGATGGTCTCACGCTGTAGGAGACATTAGAGGGTAGACCATGAGGTCTTCTCCTCGCTGTCTCTGTGCGGAGCGCGGGTCTTCGTGCGTTCTTTCATCCACCCCGTGGCCGCTCACACGCGCTCTCCTTTTGTCGTTCAGATTCAGTGTCAGATAAACCCGCACGCCATTATCTTCCTGCCAAACACGGACGGCATGGAGATGCTGCTCTGCTACGAGGACGAGGGGGTCTACGTCAACACGTACGGGAGGATCATCAAGGACGTGGTGCTGCAGTGGGGGGAGATGCCGACCTCCGTGGGTGAGTAACGGCCCCTCGAAGCGTGAGGGCCGGAGGGGGGGGAGCACGGAGCGCAGAGCACCGACTGTCTCGCTCATGTCTCCCGCAGCCTACATCTGCTCCAACCAGATCATGGGCTGGGGCGAGAAGGCCATCGAGATCCGCTCAGTGGAGACGGGGCACTTGGATGGCGTCTTCATGCACAAGCGTGCCCAGCGGTTAAAATTTCTTTGTGAACGTAATGATAAGGTAATAGGACCCGTTCACTCACACTCCCTCTCCACTCAATGAGTTCCCTCCGTCAGGTTCACTCGCTCCCTCTCTTTCTACTTTTCCCTCTTTCTACTTTTCCCTCTTTCAGGTTCATGTACTCCCTTTGCCCTCACTGGGTTCCCCTTGTCAGGATCACACACTCCCTTTCCTCGCTCTCTTTCCCTTTGACCGTTCCATTCTCCAACTCCCTTTCCTCGCTCTCTTCCCCTTTGACCGCCCTGTTCTCCAATTCCCTTTCCTCGCTCTCTTCCCCTCTGTCCCGTTCTCCAACTCCCTTTCCTCGCTCTTTTCCCCTTTGACCGTTCCGTTCTCCAACTCCCTTTCCTCGCTCTCTTCCCCTTTGACCGTCCCGTTCTCCAACTCCCTTTCCTCGTTATCTTCCCCTTTGACCGCCTCGTTCTCCAATTCCCTTTCCTCGCTCTCTTCCCCTTTGACCGCCTCGTTCTCCAATTCCCTTTCCTCGCTCTCTTCCCCTTTGACCGTCCCGTTCTCCAACTCCCTTTCCTCGCTCTCTTCCCCTTTGACCATCCCGTTCTCCAACTCCCTTTCCTCGCTCTCCTCCTTTGACTGCCCCGTTCTCCAGCTCCCATTTGTTTGCCCCCTTTTAACCCACCGTTTCCCCCCGCAGGTGTTTTTTGCCTCTGTTCGTTCTGGTGGCAGTAGTCAGGTCTACTTCATGACTCTAAATCGCAGCTGTATCATGAACTGGTGAAAGCCGAGCACTTGGAGGACGAGACGGCAAGACGGCTCCCCCGTACACTGGAGTTCCCCTCCCCCGCGCACCGCAGGCCCTGCTCTCTTGTATATCGCGCCGGCCATGATAATTTACCCCCATGCACGCGGCACCTTGCTGCTTTCATGCGTTGTAATGTATTGGGGTGCAATATGAGCCCCCCAGAAATCCTAATCCTTAATCGCGCGCCCTCTATATTTCCAGGGTTCGGGGAGGGGGTCGTTAACGGGAGAGACGTGATGCTGGCCCACTTCCTGCCACAAGGCATTCTGGGTATGTCGACCCTGTTCCAATGGATGGTCCCTACTTCCTGTCAATCATACAGAGCTCTCTGTGTGATTGGATAGCAGCACAGCCCCCCCCTCTCCTCTCACATGCACAGAAGCTGATGCACTTTCCCCAAAATGCTAACCATAAAGGCACTTTAAAGGCAATTACCCTCCCCCCCCGGCCCTCCTCAATCCAAAGCCGCACGGCCACCTTACCCCCAAAGCCATCGATATGCCCCCCCCCATAATACCTGCTCAGCACCCAAAGAGATGTTCTGCTCCTGCCCCCCATCAGACATATTGGGTGGGCTCCCCCCGGGACAGTCCCACCAATCCCGCCATGGCGTTCGGTCTCTCGGAGGAAGCCCCTGGCGGGTAATGAATCATGGTGCGGCTCGGTGTGCCCGCTAACGCCCACACCCTGACGCTTCAACCCGGTATGAAGTCACCGGACCCTAAGAGTGAGCCTCAGAGCTTACACTCTACGGGGTAAATCGGGGCGCGTAGGGAAAGGAAGATGCGTGGAACCCGGCCCCCTTTGCTGCCACTCCCAGCATGCCGCAGTTTGGTAATGCCCAAATCGTGCTGCCTCCCAGGACCCTCAGCCTGCCGGAACGGTAACGGCTGGGAGTGATGGGAGAAGAGACACCGGGTATAGCTAATACCGGCTGCGCATGCTGGGAGTTGCTGCTCACGGCAGAGTTTGCACACGTCGGTGTATAGCTAATACTGGCTTAGCGTGCTGGGAGTTACGCCTCAAGGCAGAGTTTGCACACGTCGGTGTATAGCTAATACCGGCTGCGCATGCTGGGAGTTGCTGCTCACGGCAGAGTTTGCACACGTCGGTGTATAGCTAATACTGGCTTAGCGTCCTGGGAGTTACGCCTCAAGGCAGAGTTTGCACACGTCGGTGTATAGCTAATACGGGCTGAGCATGCTGGGAGTTACTGCTCACGGCAGAGTTTACACACGTCGGCGTATAGCTAACACTGGCTGAGCGTGCTGGGAGTTATCGCTCACGGCAGAGTTTGCGTGTCTCGGCACGTGTGGAAGCAGCAGGGTGGTGGCTCCTTCATCCGAAAACCCATCCCCCGACCCTATTTCTTAGTGATTTTCTACATTCTGAACCAAAAAGCTGAAATTCGGCATCGTGGCCGCTGCCCCCCCCCTCCGTTGGCCACTGCCCCCCCCTCCGTTGGCCACTGCCCCCCCCCACCCCCCCATCCCACAGAAAGTGACAATCGAGGCGGATGGAAGACGGCAAATGAATCGTTATTTTTGTAAACTGACAGATGCTGAATCTACGGAGGAGACAAATATTTTATGTAGCAAATTGTATAAAAGGTTAACGACAATGGTGACTATGACATCATCGCTCTAATAAAGTTCCGTCTGCTAGTCCCGCCTCCCCTTCCTTCTGTTCGATAAAGAAGCATGGGGGGGCAAAGATCTGAAGAAGAGACCTCCGAGGTGCTGAAAGCTTGGCGTTTGGTCCGTTTGCTGTAGGAAATTGTATGCTCTTTTACTGGCCCAGCGCTGCCCCCTTTAAGACATGGCTCTCGGTATATGCCCTGGAGCGAGGATGGCGGTATTAGCCGGCTTTTTACCCCTTTGCCCGCTGAGCGCGGGGCTCCATCTGATGATAAATGAAAACCATAAAAAGTATAACTTGCGTGTGAAGAGGGACTGGCCACACTAAACAGGGACATTTGGGAGGTATGCATTGGCTGCCTGCCTGGAGGCGGGGTCATCTGTTGTGTGAAAGACTCATGTGACCTGCAGTTATCTGATCATGTGATCATTTTTCCAGTTTACACCTCGGTGAAAAGTAAGATTCCGGATCCCTTCGCAGGTCAACGACCGACTTAGAGCGAAACCCTCAGCAGAGCCATATAACTGGTTAAAACGCCGCCATACCGGGAGAGACCCCCGCCACTCTGTACCGGGAGAGACCCCCCCCCCAACACACTGTCTGTACCGGGAGAGACCCCCCCCCAATACACTCTCTGTACCGGGAGAGACCCCCCCCAACACACTCTCTGTACCAGGAGAGACCCCCCAACACACTCTCTGTACCGGGAGAGACCCCCCCAACACACTCTCTGTACCGGGAGAGACCCCCCAACACACTCTCTGTACCAGGAGAGACCCCCCACACACACACTCTCTGTACCGGGAGAGACCCCCCCCCAACACACTCTCTGTACCGGGAGAGACCCCCCCCCAACACACTCTCTGTACCGGGAGAGACACCCCCCCCCCACACACACACACACACTCTCTCTGTACCGGGAGAGACCCCCCAACACACTCTCTGTACCGGGAGAGACACCCCCCCCCACACACACACTCTCTGTACCGGGAGAGACCCCCCCAACACACTCTCTGTACCGGGAGAGACCCCCCCGACACTCTCTCTGTACCGGGAGAGACCCCCCCAACACACACTCTCTGTACCGGGAGAGACCCCCCCACTCTGTACCAGGAGACCCCCCCACACACTCTGTGCACAAATATAACCAGTTATAGTGGCACCGGCACCCCTATTAGTTACCAGTCAGTGCTGGCCAATGGCTGCCAAGATCACTCGCTTCACTGCCGGGGCTGACACCTGCCCATGGGGGCAAATGCCTGAGGGGGGCCTTAACTGGAGTGCACATACCCCCCAAATCAATACACCTGTGTTGGGGGTGTGGCTGGCAAGAGCACCCGCCCACCGTACCCCAGGAGCCACCTCGCAGCGCTCACAAGGGGCCACATCGGATTCACAGATCCCTGTGCCGGCCAAGAGGAGATCGGGAGTGAGCCACAAAAACATGGACACCTGGGCCGTACGCCCTCATGCTATAGATCCGCCGGCCATAGTGGGGTCATCAGAGTGCATGGCCTGGGGCTGTCTTTAGTCCCATGCCCCCAAGTGACATTTCCAGCAAGTTCGGGACAGTTAGCAGCTATGCTTAAGACAACACAAGGTAAGCAGCCATTCAGGTCAGGTGTAGTACAAGGGTCGGCTGCAAAGTGTTCTAAACACAAGAGCTCAAGTGCAACCTGTGTCAGAAACTGCTGTATACACATAACGCGGTCGCATCCCCTACGTTACATACACACCCGCCGCTGTCTCACCAGTCCTGATAACGTGCAGTCACACCCCTCTAGGTTAATTATAACCCCAGCCCTGCCCAGCCGGTTTGTGCTCTCGGAGCAGTAGAGGAACAGTCTATTATCTGTTGTCCCGTCCTGCAGCCGTCCGGATTCTTTGCAGTCACCAGCGTTCTCGGGATGTGTTTGCTGGAGACATGTTTGTCCTCCCCAGCCTTTGCCCTCATCGGGGTCCTGGCCGTGGGGTATCTCACGCTAAGCCTGGGGTGGAAGATACTGCGAGGCTTCCTGGCGCATGTTGTCTCTGAATGGTGGAAGACGGACCTCAAGAAATATGGAGGATGGGCGGGTGAGGAGCAGCCTCAATGCTTATAATACCTTATAATACCTACATGCCTCCGCACACACGCCGCTACACCGCGACATTCCTCCACTCACACACTGCTACACCGCGACATGCCTCCACTCACACACTGCTACACCGCGACATTCCTACACACACACACGCCGCTACACCGCGACATTCCTCCACACAAACGCCGCTACACCGCGACATTCCTCCACACACACACTACTACACCGCGACATTCCTCCACACACGCCGCTACACCGCTACATTCCCCCACACACACGCCGCTACATTCCCCCACACACACGCCGCTACACCGCGACATGCCTCCACTCACACACGCTGCTACACCGCGACATTCCTCCACACACACACGCCGCTACACCGCGACATTCCTCCACACAAACACCGCTACACCGCGACATTCCTCCACACACACACTACTACACCGCGACATTCCTCCACACACACGCCACCACACCGCGACATGCCTCCACTCACACACGCTGCTACACCGCGACATTCCTACACACACACACGCCGCTACACCGCGACATTCCTCCACACAAACGCCGCCACACCGCGACATTCCTCCACACACGCCGCTACACCGCGACATTCCTCCACACACACGCCGCTACACTGCGACATTCCCCCACACACACGCCGCTACATTCCCCCACACACACGCCGCTACACTGCGACATGCCTCCACTCACACACTGCTACACCGCGACATGCCTCCACACACACGCCGCTACACCCCAACATGTCTCCGCTCACATGCCGCTACACCGCAACATGTCTCTACTCACATCCTGCTACACCGCGACACGCTTCCGCACACATACTGCTACACCGCGACATGCCTCCGCTCACACACTCCTACAACACTACATGCCTCCGCACACACACTGCTATACCGCGACATTCCTCCACACACACGCCGCCACACCGCGACATGCCTCCACTCACACACGCTGCTACACCGCGACATTCCTACACACACACGCCGCTACACCGCGACATTCCTCCACACAAACGCCGCTACACCGCGACATTCCTCCACACAAACGCCGCTACACCGCGACATTCCTCCACACACACACTACTACACCGCGACATTCCTCCACACACACGCCACCACACCGCGACATGCCTCCACTCACACACGCTGCTACACCGCGACATTCCTACACACACACACGCCGCTACACCGCGACATTCCTCCACACAAACGCCGCCACACCGCGACATTCCTCCACACACACGCCGCTACACCGCGACATTCCTCCACACACACGCCGCTACACTGCGACATTCCTCCACACACACGCCGCTACACTGCGACATGCCTCCACTCACACACTGCTACACCGCGACATGCCTCCACACACACGCCGCTACACCCCAACATGTCTCCGCTCACATGCCGCTACACCGCAACATGTCTCTACTCACATCCCGCTACACCGCGACACGCCTCCGCACACATACTGCTACACCGCGACATGCCTCCGCTCACACACTCCTACAACACTACATGCCTCCGCACACACACTGCTATACCGCGACATGCCTCTACGCACACGCCGCTTCAGTGCGACATGCCTTTACTCACACGCCGCTACACCGCGACATGCCTCCACTCACACACCGCGACATGCCTCTGCTCACATGCCTCTACACCGCGACATGCCTCCGCTCACACGCCTCTACACCGCGACATGCCTCCGCTCACACGCCTCTACACCGCGACATGCCTCCGCTCACACGCCTCTACACCGTGACATGCGTCCGCTCACACGCCTCTACACCGCGACATGCCTCCGTGCACACACGCCTCTACACCATGACATGCGTCCGCTCACACGCCTCTACACCGCGACATGCCTCCGTGCACACACCGCTACACCGCAACATGCCTCCGCTCACACACCCCGACATGCCTCCACTTACACACTAATACACCACTACATGCCTCCACTCGCACACCGCAACATGCCTCCACTCACACACCACTACACCATGACATGCCTCCGCTCACACGCTGCACCACCGCTACATGCCTCCGCTCACACGCTGTTACACCGCGACATGCCTCCGCTCACACGCCACTACACCGCAACATGCCTCCGCTCACACGCTGCTACACCGCGACATGCCTCCGTTCACACGCCACTACACCGCTACATGCCTCCGCTCGCACCCCGCTACATGCCTCCGCTCGCACCCTGCCACACAGTGACATGCCTCCGCTCACACGCTGCTACACCGCGACATGCCTCCGTGCACACACGCCTCTACACCATGACATGCGTCCGCTCACACGCCTCTACACCGCGACATGCCTCCGTGCACACACCGCTACACCGCAACATGCCTCCGCTCACACACCCCGACATGCCTCCACTTACACACTAATACACCACTACATGCCTCCACTCGCACACCGCAACATGCCTCCACTCACACACCACTACACCATGACATGCCTCCGCTCACACGCTGCACCACCGCTACATGCCTCCGCTCACACGCTGTTACACCGCGACATGCCTCCGCTCACACGCCACTACACCGCAACATGCCTCCGCTCACACGCTGCTACACCGCGACATGCCTCCGTTCACACGCCACTACACCGCTACATGCCTCCGCTCGCACCCCGCTACATGCCTCCGCTCGCACCCTGCTACACAGTGACATGCCTCCGCTCACACGCTGCTACACCGTGACATGCCTCCGCTCACACGCCGCTACACCGGGACATGCCTCCGCCTGCACCCCGCTACACCGCGACATGCCTCCGCTCGCACCCCGCTGCATGCCTCCGCTCGCACCCCGCTACACCGTGACATGCCTCCGCACACACACCGTGACATGCCTCCGCTCACACCCCGCTACACCGTGACATGCCTCCGCACACACACCGTGACATGCCTCCGCTCACACGCCGCTACACCGTGACATGCCTCCGCTCACACGCCGCTACACCGTGACATGCCTCCGCTCACACGCTGCTACACCGTGACATGCCTCCGCTCACACGCCGCTACACGCCTCCACTCACACGCCGCTACACCGTGACATGCCTCCGCTCACACGCCGCTACACCGCGACATGCCTCCACTCACACGCCGCTACACCGTGACATGCCTCCGCTCACACGCTGCTACACCGTGACATGTATACGCCGCACAAATACAGCTTTTATTGTGAGGATAAAGTCCTTTTATTGCAGTTAATAAGTAATACGCTGCATAGCTCTGTTAAAGGGACAGTCACCCTGAGACATCTTGCGGGGTTTCTAATGCTCACCCACCGAGTTTTTTTGCCCCACTGAGTTTGCTTTCAGAGTCTCAAAGGAGATGGTGATAGACTCCACTCACTCTACTGACCAAGCTGACTCCACATGAGTGAACATTGAGGTAGACTTTGTGCTTCCAGCTTCCTCAGGTCTGGAGACGGCTTCATTTTGGACCCTTCCTTCTTCTGTGATTATGCCCCAACTCAACTACACACCTCCCAAGTGTCCTTCTTTAAGTTGGCCAGTCCCTCTTTGCTCCTCAATCCCTGATACCCCTCTCTCCTCCCCTGATGCCCCTCTCTCCTCCCCCGATGCCCCCTTTCCTAGGCGCTCGGACTGTTTGCTGGGTAAGAGGCTATCAGAGTTCTACAGCCGTAAAACCCCAGGTTCACAAGGTCGATCTGCCGCTCTGTCGCCTTGGCCTTGGTCAGAATTTGTCTCTGGATTCCGTTTTTGGACCCTGATCCTACTGAAGGAATCTGGGAAATTGTATTCAGTATCAGGGTATGAATGATGTGACCTTGGGGGCAAACGGCTGGAGAAGTGTTTATCCTGGGAGTTCCAGAACTGCCCCCATCTAGCTCTGCTATAAAGACTCAAACCTTAATCAGTCGTTGGTCTCGTCTTAGATTCAGGAGCCGTATGTCTATCCCATGCATGTTTACATTCCCTCACTGTATTACCCTCTACCACCTCTGCTGGGAGGCTGTTCTGCTTATCTACACCAGTCCTGATACAACTTAACCAACGCAGGGAGCTAAGCAACAGAGCAGAAAAGTCCTAAGGGTCTGTTTTATACCCTTCACCTGAGGGCATGTAGCCTTCTGTATAAGCTACCCCATATTGCCCCAGCAATGGAGGAGACTTTGTCAAGGCTGACCCAGGTGATCATTTATTTTACCCCTCACCACGCTGTGTGCTCTCGCCCCTACAGTGGTCACCGGCGCCACAGACGGGATAGGAAAAGCCTACGCTCAGGAGGTAAGTATCCGTCTGTGCGTCCCTCTGCAGGAGTTTGTCCGGACTTCCCGTTAACTGCCCCCCCCTGTCCGCCTGTCCGTAGTTGGCCAAGAGGGGTTTCGACGTCGTCCTCATCAGTCGCACGCTGGAGAAGCTGAAGAAAGTCGCAGAGGAGATCGGTAAATAAAATGCCACGCTGGGGGGTTTTAGGGCCAAACAACCCATAAACCCCTAATCTCTGTGCAGATTTTCTATAAAGTTAAAGCCGGTTGGGTCATTCGTTCTGATCCCAGGGGCAGGCTGGCTGGGGGGGGGGGGCAAGAGCAAACCCCATTATTCTTCTCCGAATGCCCCACTCAGTTACACAGACAGTTAAAAATGACTTTTATGGCAATTCTAGGCATGTTACACGGAATACATCCCACTTGTGAGGAGTAATTTGTTTCTTTCTTAGAGCGGGAAAGTGGACGCAAAACGAAGATAATCCAAGCGGACTTCACGAGAGGCCTTGAGCTCTACGACTCGATTGAGGATGGTCTGCAGGGCCTGGACATCGGAATTCTCGGTATTAAAAATACAAGATGTGGCTCCTCAGGGGTGGAGCTCTAAATGGGGTTTCCAACAAGTATCTTGATCCCTTGTGCCTTCTAATTGGTTGAAGATAAAAAAAAAAAGCCTTCCATCATGAATGGTGACATGAAATGGTAAAATAAATCTGATTTTGTTTTCATGGTTTTCCTTGCAACACCCCATAAATCCACTAGGGGTAGTGTAGAGCTTTGTGGAGTTCAGCATTTACACCCAGAGGGGATCCTTTCTGTGCTTCGTGAATGTGACTGAGTCTGCTGCTATTTGCTAGCCCTCTCGAGTGACTTTGGCGTTGCGACTAAGCGTGGTTTGTTTCCGTGTGTTCCAGTAAATAATGTGGGAATGACTTACACTGAGGGGTCCGTGCTGTTCCTGGATGTCACGGACATTAAGAAGGTACGTGGCTGCATCGCGGGAACATGCTAGTATGTTTTGGGTTGGTTTTTTTTCTAATTAATGACATTTTTGATACATTGAAGCCTTGGGCAGGAGGGTTAGACCTCCGCAGGCAGCATGTGTGAGGTAGGAGGGGTAGAAGTTAAGGAAAGGCGCGCAGGTACAGGCTGGCGATCGAAGATTCCCTGATGTGACCGATTTCCTCTCCTTTTTTACCCAGCGCACGACGGACATCATTAACTGCAATATAACATCCATGATTCAGGTACGGACCTCCTGCAACCCCAGCCTGAGGCCCCTATGGGAGGAGCTATGATTCTGCCCCTCCCCCTGTGGGGTGTCACCCTAGGATTCCAAATGATACACAATTATTCTTTCTTCTGCAGATGACCCGGATCGTCCTTCCTAACATGGTGAAGCGGTACGTGGAGAATCGATTCCTTCTGGGCAAATTAAACCAATGAGAGGCGCTCTCTGTAACTGGAGCTATGTGCTCAGGCTTGGTTGGCTGTGATGGGTTCCCTAGCTAAGTATCTTGGTGATGGTTTCCCCTGCTGAGCATGGCTGTGATGGGTTCCCTCGCTGAGTATTGATATGATGGATTCCCCCGCTGAGTATGGATGTGATGGGTTCCCTCGCTGAGTTGATATGATGGGTTCCCCCCACTGAGTATTGATATGATGGGTTCCCCCGCTGAGTATTGATAAGATGGGTTCCCCCGCTGAGTATTGATATGATGGGTTCCCCCACTGAGCATGGCTGTGATGGGTTCCCCCGCTGAGCACGGATGTGATGGGTTCCCCCGCTGAGCATGGCTGTGATGGGTTCCCCGCTGAGTATTGATGTGATGGGTTCCCTCGCTGAGTATTGATATGATGGGTTCCCTCGCTGAGTATGGATGTGATGGGTTCCCCCGCTGAGTATGGATGTGATGGGTTCCCCCGCTTTGTACTGATGTGATGGGTTCCCTCGCTGAGTATTGATGTGATGGGTTCCCTCGCTCAATATCTCTGTTCCCTCGCTGAGTATGGCTGTGATGGGTTCCCTCGCTGAGTATTGATGTGATGGGTTCCCTCGCTGAGTATGGATGTGATGGGTTCCCCCGCTGAGTATGGATGTGATGGGTTCCCCCGCTTTGTACTGATGTGATGGGTTCCCTCGCTGAGTATTGATGTGATGGGTTCCCTCGCTGAGTATTGATGTGATGGGTTCCCTCGCTGAGTATTGATGTGATGGGCTCCCCCGCTGAGTACTGATATGATGGGTTCCCTCGCTGAGTACTGATATGATGGGTTCCCTCGCTCAATATCTCTGTTCCCCCGCTGAGCACGGATGTGATGGGTTCCCTCGCTGAGTATAGATGTGATGGGTTCCCTCGCTCAATATCTCTGTTCCCTCGCTGAGTATGGCTGTGATGGGTTCCCTCGCTGAGTATGACTGTGATAGGTTCGTATTGTTGTGACAGATTCCCTGATGGGTTCCCCCGTGTTCATATCTTCCTCTCTCTCCGTTTCCCAGGAAGAAAGGGCTGATCATTAACCTGTCGTCTGAAGCCGGCACCCGACCGTATCCCATGATGACCCTATACAGCTCTACTAAGGTGCGTCACGCCGGGCCGGGCCTTCAGAATATCTTTGGGGAGACGAGCAGCCGCTATATCTTGGGACTGCGGATTCTTTCAGCACGCAGGCCGCTCCTTCAGAGAGTATTGCAAGAGATTTTCCTTACATTTCCCTGATTTAACTATACATTACACAGGGCCAGCTCAGCCCTTCCAGAAACTCACTGGGGTTGGCCTTTCATGTGACCAGTAACGTCAGTGATGATGTAATTGGTTACATCAGCAATGAAGGGGTTATTTTCTGAACGTTGACCTTTTTTTTTGTTACTTTTTCCTTAATCAATAATTCCAACTCTATCCTTAAAGGTCTTCATGGATTTCTTCTCCCGCTGTCTGAACACAGAATACGGCTCGCAGGGGATCACCGTACAGGTAGTAGCCCCCACGGCGCAGCCCCGTCTCCATATGGGGCAGATTGTCCTCTACTACTCCTTCACCCCACATTAAAAAGTTACTGCCCCTCAACGGGCCAGGTGTCTGGCGATGTCCCGGGGGTCCAGGCCCCCTCCGGCCCCAGGGTCGAGGCTACAGGTGTAAATCGGGGCCGATGGCGCCTGGAGCCCCTCCGCTGACGTCCCCTCGTCTCTCCGCAGTGCGTCATGCCCCTCCTGGTCTCCACCAATATGACGCGCAGGATGGAGACCAACTTGTTCGTGAAGACGCCCGAGAGTTTTGCACGCGAGGCCCTGAACACCGTGGGGTACGTCAGCCGGACCAGCGGATGCCTCTCCCACTCGCTCCAGGTATAAAGCCGCGGCGTTCTGTGTATAGAGCGCCAGCGTGTTCCGTGGCGCTATAACAACACTTATAACACTTATCACACGGACGTGGTAGGACACACCGGTGCAGACGGAGAAGAGGCCCTAATCTTAGGAGCTGACGCTCTACTGGACCTCAGTCTTCTCTCTCGCTCTCCCTCTTTTGGCACCCAACTTCTTTCTTCACAGTAAAAACTGAGGATAGATTCCACCTCCCCTCTGCCCCAAGTGGTTTGCTCCAATGGCACTTCCTGTCTGTAGCGTAAGCAGCTTCCTGTGTCCGCTCTATAAGACGCCCCATTTATTTTTCTTTATAAGATGGGGTGATTGGTCGCCTCGATACATTCTTGGGTTGCTATTGTCACTTATTTGTATTGTTATACAGGTTGAGACAATCGCGGCAAACAAATAGTTAATTCTATTCATAAAATATCTCCTATATTTCCTGCTGTAACGACTCAGACCTTAATCAGTCGCTGGTCTCGTCTTAGATTCAGGAGCCGTCTGTCTGTCCCATGCATGTTTAATCCCCTCACTGTATTACCCTCTACCACTTCTGCTGGGAGGCTGTTCCACTTATCTACCACCTGAACCCTATGACCCAGCAGGTTTCCGTTTCTTTTGTTCACAGAGTTATGCCGTACGCTACGTACTCCCCGATTTCCTCCTTTTGTCCCCGCTGTTCCCCCGCTTATCTCGGATGCTCGACAAACACGTACAGGACAGAATGAAAGCCGAATAAGTCACGTATAAGGCGGGGGTCCTCGCGTCCGGGGCCCGGGGTCCTCGCTTCCGGGCCCGCCACCGTCTACATGTCCCGGTTGTTAAATCCTCTTTTTTTCTGAAATAAAAACCTCAATAAAATTGAATATACGGCTGATTATTTCTGTATCCTGGGGGGGGGGCTTTGACGATATCTGATTGGTCGGAAATGGACGGCCGCAATCCCAAAAACATTGACATCTGCGATAAGTAACATTATTCTTATGTTTGTATGGCGCCATCATATTCAGCGGCGCTGTACAATCGGTACCCAGGGTCCTGCTCATAAGCGCACTTTTCAGATTTTGCCCCTTAAGGTAGTTTAGGTTGCCCTGTGATTGATCCCCACGTAGTAATATACCCCTCAAGTGTCCCTTTTTTGTCACCTGATGTCCATCTTTTTCTAGGAGGTGGGAATGTTTGCTGGGTATGAGGGTATTGAGGCCCTGACAGGCCCGATAATGTGTATAGAAACAGCAGGGAAGGGTTAATCAATTAAACGGGGTAAATAAACCCCATTATTCTCGTTCCTCAGTTACAGAAGAAATAACCGGCAGCTGCTCAAAGCTACATAAATACGGTCTCGAGAAGCCACGCCCCCTAGTCACACTAAGCACGCCCATAACCCCCCTCCCGTGGTCGGACGCAGAGCAGCGCAGACGCGCGCGTTACGTGAGTGGCGCATGTTGAGTGCGCTTCGGCTGGTGATGACGTATTTTGTAAGGGACAGCTTGCTGCCTGAATTAGCGATGACGCGGCGCATGCGCAGTGCGTGATTTCTACATGCTGATCGGGGATCTGTATACCGGCGGCGGGGGCGCAATATCCGGGTTACTGGTGACATGAAGAAAGAGGAGTGAGTAGCGGGGGTGGTCGGTTCTTATTATCCTGCGGTATTTGCAGGTTTGTGGTGTTTTAGTACTAGCTCCCATCACTCTCAGCGAGTGGAATGGCTCGGCTGGGGTCTGGAGTTTCGTCAGCTGTCAGCTAGTTTTGTTTATAATTATAGGGGGGGGAAGAAGGTGTCGTGGTGTTGAGCCCTAGAGCTATGGTTAGAGGTCCGGGTGGGGGAGGGGATCTCGGAGTGGCATGGTGTAGTCCTGGGTGTTTAAGGAGGCTGGGTGGGTTCTTTAAATCACGTGATATGTTTGGTGCAGGTCTGTGACCTCCTCCAAGGGGTCAGGTTAGGTGTTCTGGGGCTTTTAGGGGTGTGGGATTGTGTAGTAGGTATGTGGAATGACCTCCCAAAGGTTGAGGTTTAGGGGTTAAAGGCTTTTTTGGGTCTTCTTATATCGCTACTTGGGCTGGATGTGTGAGCATCAGCTGGGGCATCATCCCTATCATTCCCAGCCAGCAGACTAATAATTATCTTCCTTAAAATGACAATTATGGCCCTCAAGCCAAATAACTTGTCTAATATTTCTAACTTTGCAACTTGCAGACAGGAAATGGGATTATCTAGCGATGATGTCAGAGTTCTAGAGGATGAAGTCACTATATCTCCGAAAGGCAAGGTACTGATGCCGGTGAATACGTGACCGTGTTAAGGGCGAGGGATAGCAGGCCGCACCTGAACACGCTCTCGCACACGCACACTGTGTTATTTACGGTTAATAAGTGAGATCATATTATTATTATTATTATTCCCGTTATTTGCTGCGTTTTGTGCTGTGTCGGGTAACAGTGTTTTCAGGGACGCAGGCGTTTTGTTCTGTAGGATTTGACGTTGTTGGGGGGCGGTTAAGCCTCTTGGGCTCTTAGTAAATGCGGCGGGGGGCTCCGTGCGGCCCGGCTGGTGTCGGTGACGAGGTGTCTGTTGTATCTCCCGTGCAGGAGGTGATGGTCCCCCCCGGTGAGCACCCTTTACAGTACAGATACACGTTCTGGTATTCGAGGAGAACGCCCTCTCGCCCCGCCAGCACTCACAACTACGAGCAGAACATCCGCCAGTTCGGTACCGTGGCCTCGGTGAGTGCAAAGATTTGAAAACCGCTTCCGACGCGCTTAGTGAATAGCAGGCGGAGACGGGGATACAGGAAGGGGTTAATGTCGCTCCTGGAGGCCTCCACCTGCTGTGACCCAGCCTCCTTCCGTTCAAAGGTTTGGGGTCGCTCATGGAAAACGATGACATTTCTGGCTGTAACATCATCACAAAAGGGTTTTCTATCCATCAGTTAGCCTTTTAAACTTAAACTTGGATCAGCGAACACAACGTGCCATTGGAACACAGGAGTGATGGGAGTGATAAAGGGCCATTGGGGCACAGGAGTGATGGGAGTGATAAAGGGCCATTGGGGCACAGGAGTGATGGGAGTGATAAAGGGCCGTTGGAACACAGGAGTGATGGGAGTGATAAAGGGCCATTGGGACACAGTAGTGATGGGAGTGATAAAGGGCCGTTGGGACACAGGAGTGATGGGAGTGATAAAGGGCCGTTGGGACACAGGAGTGATGGGAGTGATAAAGGGCCATTGGGGCACAGGAGTGATGGGAGTGATAAAGGGCCATTGGAACACAGGAGTGATGGGAGTGAGAAAGGGCCATTGGGGCACAGGAGTGATGGGAGTGATAAAGGGCCATTGGGACACAGTAGTGATGGGAGTGATAAAGGGCCGTTGGGACACAGGAGTGATGGGAGTGATAAAGGGCCGTTGGGACACAGGAGTGATGGGAGTGATAAAGGGCCATTGGGGCACAGGAGTGATGGGAGTGATAAAGGGCCATTGGAACACAGGAGTGATGGGAGTGATAAAGGGCCATTGGAACACAGGAGTGATGGGAGTGATAAAGGGCCATTGGAACACAGGAGTGATGGGAGTGATAAAGGGCCATTGGAACACAGGAGTGATGGGAGTGATAAAGGGCCATTGGGGCACAGGAGTGATAAAGGGCCGTTGGAACACAGGAGTGATGGGAGTGATAAAGGACCATTGGGACACAGGAGTGATGGGAGTGATAAAGGGCCGTTGGGACACAGGAGTGATGGGAGTGATAAAGGGCCATTGGAATGCAGGAGTGATGGGAGTGATAAAGGGCCATTGGAGCACAGGAGTGATGGGAGTGATAAAGGGCAGTTGGAACACAGGAGTGATGGGAGTGATAAAGGGCCGTTGGAACACAGGAGTGATGGGAGTGATTAAAGGGCCATTGGGACACAGGAGTGATGGGAGTGATAAAGGGCCATTGGAACACAGGAGTGATGGGAGTGATAAAGGGCCATTGGAACACAGGAGTGATGGGAGTGATAAAGGGCCATTGGAACACAGGAGTGATGGGAGTGATAAACAGCCACACGTTAGTGTGTGTATATGGGTATAATTGTTGCTTTGTGCTTCTAGCGCAGTTCACGGTATAAACCTGCGATTGGTTATTTCTCGCTCTGACTCCCTTCTCCCCCCGGCAGGTGGAGCAGTTCTGGAGGGTTTACAGCCACATAGTGCGTCCGGGAGACCTTACCGGCTACAGCGATTTTCACCTCTTCAAGGAGGGCATCAGACCTCTATGGGAAGTAAGTGATTGGCGGGGGGCGGGGGGGGGGTTGTGTCTCCGTCTCGTCTCCGTCTTTCCTCTGTGTCAGGAGCCCGGGATTCTGTATTTCGTATATTCCTCCCTTTAATATCTCTTTATCTTCTTGTTGTAATGGCCGCGTACATCAGTTGAGTTACCTAGCAGTGATAGTAGAGGCAGCCTGGGAAGGAGTTCAATTAGTGAATTTCAATTGAACTTCCTGTTCTTCATTCTCCGGATTTTTTTTTTTTTTTTTAACACTATAAAGGCTGGATGGAATAATATTTGGAGAAATAAGGTAATGTTTTATTAACGTTAAAATTGATCTTTTTTTTCCGCCTTTTCTTTCTCTCAGGATGACGCCAATAAAAACGGGGGAAAGTGGATAATCCGCCTGAGGAAGGGCCTGGCGTCTCGCTTCTGGGAGAACATAATCCTGGCCATGCTGGGGGAGCAGTTCATGGTGGGAGAGGAGATCTGCGGTGTCGTGGTGTCCATCCGCTTCCAGGTGGGTTTACAGAAACGCTGTCGGATCAGGGGCCCGACCCTAGCGCCCCCCCTGCCCCCCCCCGCTTCCCATGCTTTAAGGGCTATTTATGTGCCCCTTTCCCCTACAGGAGGACATTCTTTCCATCTGGAACAAGACGGCCAACGACCAGCTGAGCACGGTGCGGATCCGCGACACGTTACGGAGAGTTTTAAATCTTCCGCCCAATACAATCATGGAATACAAAACTCACACGGACAGCCTCAAGTAAGATGGCGCTCGCCTGTACTGTGCGTTTCTTTTTATTGGCGTCCGATAGCGATGCGATGTACGCTTTCAGAGCCTGAGCCTGGACTTTCCGAACAGCCCCTTGGTTTATTGGCACTCACGTGAGTTTAGCAGTCGGGGTTCTGTCACTCGGTTGAGTCAGATCTTTTATCCCAGTCGCGGTCGCGTGGAGATACGGACCTGCGCTATCGGTTAAGCTAAGTGGCCTTTTGTCGTATCCTGGGGCCACAGCTGGAGCTTTCATCCTAGGGCCGCGCAGGAGTTAAATGGAGTTGAAGGATGTGGGATAGAGCGAGCCTCCAGGAGCCCACCATGTATGTTTTTACAGGGTCTCATTGTGCTATTTTTTTTTTGTCCTCCTTGCAGGGATAACTCCAGCTTTCGAAATACTAAGATCACCACTTGATTCTCAGCACGGAAGCTTAAGTGTAACCAGAGAGGAGTCTGGGAAGATCAGGGCATCGCTTTTTTTTTATTTTTAATTTTTTTGAAGAAAATCTAATAAAACTGTCCGTTCTCACTTCATCTCAGGGGAACATCGCAAACGGGCGCGTTTTTTATTATTATTATTATTTTTGTTTGTTTTCTGCCCCTTTACCCAAAGAAGAAGCATCTTCCAAGCTGTTCTTGGCCCCCAGAAACCTGATACCCAGTGAAAAAAAACTCTAAAAAGGAATCTCATTGTGTCGAGTCCTGCACCGGTACAAGGAGTTCGAGAGGACTCTTCCTTGAACACAGCGTGCCTTTGTGAGAGGAATGAATGGAATTACGATTCTTTTTTTCTTTTATTGTTAATATAAATAAATGATGTTTTGACAAGATTCCTGCTTATGTTTTGTCAGGTGGGGGGGGGTGTATGAGTTGCCTTTAATGAGCAAAGCATCATGGGAGTTATTCTAGCCCAGGGCAGAACGCTCACTACAGGGGGTATTTATAGAGCTCTGGGTCAGTGGTAAAGCAGGATTAACCTGATGTGGGGCAGGCAAGCTTAGTAATGCTGCAAAACCTAGCGGGATATCCGTAATCTAAATGATCTGCCCTGGGGCTCTTTAAATTTTAACCCTTTAACACGCAGTCGCAGCGACTATTATATTGCCAAATGGCCCTAGTAACAGCGGAAAAGATATTCTGAATGAAATCACCTGTGTGCAGGCAGGGATGCTCGTTAAATCAGAGTGGGCTATGAAGGGGTCGGCTCCAGACTGCGGGGGCTGGGGTATGCGGTGGCGCGGCTGCCCGTTACCAGCCGTAGGTTGTAATACTCGGACCGAGTGACTGGTGTTGGAGGCCGGGAAGTCAGGGCGTTGTCCTCATGGCGCGTAAAAGCGGTCGTCGTCCTCGAAGGGCCGGTCTGGGGCTTTGTTAACGTGCCCCATGAGGAAGATGGCGAGGGTCCCCACCACGAACAGAGGGAGCGCTGCCCAAAAAAACAGAACGTCCAGCACCTTCCCGATCAGGATCCAATTCTCCATCTCCTGTAGCAGAACAAAAGGAAACGCCACGACGGGGTTAATTTGATGAGCTATTACCCTGCGAGGGGCAGAATCGCAGGGGGGAAAGACCGGCTCCCGGCGTCTTCCGTCTAGGGGGTTTATTAACTAAAGGGAGCGTTGGCAGGAGAGCTTACTATTCATTATGAAGGGCCAGCAGTGGAAGATTCCGCCAACAAGAAGGGCTGAGGCGGCCCTGTATCATGTATAGTTTATTGGGTAAGGAAACGTTGAAGGCATCTCGCTGATTTAGCTATACATTATACAGGGCCAGCCAAGCTCTTCCTGCAGGAGAAGCTCCCTGGGGTTGTAATTTCATAACGTACAATGTAAAGCTGCAACCCTCCCATAAACTCTCCCTTTAGTGAATAAACCCCTCTGTCGCCCTGCCCGGGGGGGGGAGTAGCTGGTGTGGGGTAATTCGTGGCGGCGTTGGGGTGGCACTCACCGCTCCCGTGACGTTTTGCCCCCTCGTGCTCTCAGTGATGAAGTTGCAGGCATCCACGCAGTCCTTGATCTCGGGGGCGCACTGGGCCAGGTTTCGGTATAAAGTTGTCGTTACATCGAATTCGTCGCCTGGAACAACAAGGGTTGGGGTTACAATGAGCGCAGACCCCTCCGCGGGGGGGGCGGATTGTCGGGTCTCCTCCGTTCACCTCTGTGGCCCCCGGGGCCCCTGCTCATTCCGTGCCGTTCCCGCTGTCTCTCGAACATGAGCTCGCTTCTCGGCTTCTTCAGCACGTACTCCTCGGCTTTGAGCATGATGCCCAGCGAGCTTCTCCTCCGCTCCCGGGGCGGCTCCTCCGCCTCCTCGCACGGCTCCACCCTCATCCGGAGGTACCGCGGCAGGACCTCCAGGACCATCTGCCGTCCATGGCGACAAATAATCACAATTAATACCCGTTTCATCACCGTTTCATCACAGCTAATTGACTTTTATTAGTACCTGGTTAGTTAGTTGGGTGTTACTAGGTTTATCTGCTCTGTCGCCTGTAACCCGGGTGTAGCAGCTTTACTAACATCGGGGACCGAACGGTTCCAATTATGGTAGCAGCAGCCAATCACGTGAATGCTAGCAAAATATCAGTATTCTCACAGCATTCATCCGATTGGCTGCCGGTTCTCCCGGCCCCCCAGGTGTCCCACCGCGCGATGGGTCGATTACAAGAGACCCAAGAAGCCTATTAACGCTATGGGCGCTGTGCCGGCCTCCATAGGCTTCATTACAAGGCGCTGCTAGCGTTCAAGATACAGAGCACCCGTTCCTGTGTTTGATTTGGGCGAATATTCGCATACATTCTTCGCGTTCGTTTTGTTCTTCGTTTTTTGTAGAAGGGGTTAATACGGGGTTAACGCGGTATGCACTACGCAGCAGCTTTGGCGCCAGGATTTTAAATGTCCGTACGAGCAACTCTATTGGTCGCCTGCAGGGGCCTCCTCTGCTGGCGACCAATAGAGTCGCTTGCACAGCCTGACGTGGAACTTGGCCTGTCTCCCCGCTCCAAGTTTAACTCCTGATGTTGTTAAAAACGCCGTGCGAGTGAGCCTATTGGTGGCCTGCAGGGGCCTCCTCTGCAATCCCAAGGACCATGTTTTCATCACAAAATGGTCTTGTTGGCCGCCTGGGTTATTGAGACCAGACTGCTGAAGGACACTATTTCGATGCTGCGACTCAGACCCCACTGAATGCTTTAAAGATACAGATTTCAGCAGATCCTACATTTTCATAAGCATTCCCCGCCATGGGATCTCCTCTTATACAGATTTACAGAAGCGTCCTTTGAACACGAGGCCTCCTGTGATGTCAGATCTCACAACTGGATGATATTTTCCCATTTGCTATTTCATCTGTAGGCTTGGCTTCTGAGACCCAACGTATTATGGAATGTATCCTCGTCTCCGGAAGCACCAAAACCCCTTTTTTTAACTACAACTAAAGAACACTCTAGAGGAACCGATACTTGGTTATGATTGAAGCTCTAAAGTATTAAAAATGAGGCTCCACTCAGCTCCAGAAAACGGACTCCATCTTGATAGCTAGCACATTGACTCGCTCATACCAATAATAACGTCTCCATTATGGAATTAGCTAAAGAACTTACAGACGTGGCCAAACTCCACTAGAGAAGTTGACACTGGACCACATTTGGTCCTCACTACACTCACTTACCAAGTTCTGTACTTTTAACTCTACTCAGGCCTGTCTTATCCAGAAGTTTTGCCTGTAGTTTCATTATTTCGATTTTTTGATTTTTTTTATATATAAATATATATTTATTTATTTTTTCTTAGGTATGAATGGCTTTGGGGCGTCTCACTAGCTGCTACGCTGTCCTGGGTTCGAAAGAAGGAGATCCTAGTGGTTTCCCTTAAATGCGTTTCCCTCAGGACTCTTAGCTAGTACAAGATGCCCCGTTCTGCCTGGCATTTATTTTGGGGGTTAAAGGAGTTATTTTGTGTTAGCCGGTAGTATCATTGAGCGCTCTCTCACGTGCTTAATGTTGGCGGTCAGGCGGTGAGTACTCGGCGTCCGAAGGGACACGTTAAGGACAATGACACAGCTCAAGACGATGAGCGTCGACACCAACATGACAAAGATGAGGTATCTGCAAGAGAAATGGTGGATGGAGACGTGAAATGGAAGACGCGCTCATTCTGATAATCTGGACCGAAGCGGTTGAAGACCTACCCCCAGCCCATTTACCCCTCCTGCCCCTTACAAATAGAATGTGTTTGGGGCTAGCCCTCCCATCGATGATACGGGTCCAACCATTGACCCGCTCACCCGCATCCCAAAGAGTAGCCGTGGCCTGGATCCTCCCAGGTATGCATTAACGTGAGGAGAATCATGGAGGGGAATGAGCGTGAGATGGATCCGTTCCTACATACTTGCCAATAAGTGGGACGCTGAGAGACGTCTCAGGGACCTTCTGCGAAATCAGGATGAGGAACACGGTCTGTGCCAGGAGAACCGAGATGGACACCGTACACTTCTGGCCCCCAGCTGCAAAACATTGGGAAGCGGGGGGAGGGGGGACGGTTGGATTGAAGGACGGGGTAGCCGGAGTACAGCACAATGACGCATGTTAATGTACATTTTAAGTTTTTGATTCTGCTGTTTGTCTTTAACACCCAGTTTGTTCATTAAATGTTTTTAAATAAACACAAATTAGCATATATCGGCCAACTAATCGATTATGAAAATAATCGTTACTTGCAGCCCTATGAATCTTATATCACGGAATCCACGATACACTATATGGACAAAAGTATTGGGACACCTGACCGTTACACCAACAGGGACTTTGATGACATCATATTCTAAATACATAGACATTAATATGAAGTCGGACCCCCTCTGCAGCTATAACAACTTCCACTCTTCGAAGGCTTTCCACAAGATTTTGGAGCGTTTCTGTGGGATTTTTTTGTCAATTCATCCCCCCAAACTGACCTCAAAACACAGCTTGGCATAGTAGCTTGACTTGTGACCCCGACTCACCTTTGGCCGGCAGGAAGTAGACCAGCACCACCAAGGATGATATGAGGACACAAGGAACGATGATGTTGATGATGTAGAAGAGAGGTTTCCTCTGGATAATCAGACAAAACAAAATCTCTTGATACTCAAGGTCTTCTGGTGAAAATCTGGAGTTCACGACCTTTCGTGCTGGCCTGTGTTTGATGGCCCACTCCCCATTCTCTAATAAAGAGGTTGAGGGAAAGTCATAAAGAGACAGACAATGGGAGGGAGACACATAGGAGACCAAGACAACAATTCTAGATCCAGACCATTGTATAAGAGGAATTGGGATCACCTGTGAATGCTTCCGGATCAATGTCCACCCACTCTATCAGTTTATCCGTTTCCGAATCATAGGCCAGCTCCAGACTGATCTCATTTGCGTTGAATGTTTTAGACCTGTAAGGAGAGATGCACCCGGAAACTTTGATGGCTAGAAGAAATGTCTTAATGTCTCTCCTACTACAACACAGACAAGCACGTTGAGGAACCTAGCCTAGATCTTGATCTAGAACAGACAGACTGGAACCACAAAAACGTGCAACCACACCTGAAAGGCTCCTCTTAAACAAAGAGATAAACCCAGACTCCTCTAGAACAGAGCGACAACGGTTGACATTTGTAGAGCAGAGAGACAAAGCCTGGCTCCTCTGGAATGGAGAGACAAAGCCTAGCTCCTCTAGAAATGACAAAACAAAGTCTTGCTCCTGTAGAATGGAGAAACATTTTCTTCTAGAGCTGGGAGACAAAACCTGGGTGCTCGATAAACCCAGGCTCTCCTAGTACAGAGAGAGTCGAAGCCTGGCTCCTCTAGAATGGAGAGACAAAGTCTAGAACCTCCAAATTTCAGGGCTTGTCTACTGCGAGGCACGGTATGGGGGCTAGTACCTCACCTGAACACCAGCGAGCAGTTCTGCCAGTCGAAGGGGAAATAGGTGACCACAATGCTGCACGTGCTCCTGAAGATAGCCGGTGGGATCCAGTTAATGTACCCAGAGCTATAGACGAGGGCATTAGCGTAATAGGCGACTTCGAAATTGCCATCGATACTGTAAGAGAAAAGGACAGGGGGTGAATCCTAACATCATGTCACCCAGTGAGGGGAACATCACACGATCCAACGTTCCCCCCAACTCTGAGAGGACTACTTTTCAGCCATGGCTTTTTTTTTTGGACCATGGGACATTTTGATATTGTGATTCCCAGCGAACAAGCTCCTGGAATAAAGGGAGATTAGGGGAGGAAAAAAAAAACAGAGGACACAGGAATTTGTGCCCCAGAGAGGGAGCATTAGGGGGTATTTGGGTATCACTCACTTATTCTCCAGGACGATTTCCGGTAGCCACACCATGTTATGCGGAACGCGTATAATGCCAATCCCTCCGTATTCTGACTCATTCCAGGACAGACGGTAATCGTCCCATTCCTCCGGGATAATATGAAAAGAGTTAATTTGGGATTAACGTGTATTTTTGGCCTCATCCTCCCAAATTACTTCCTTCTACTTACTAATTGTATCCACACGTTGGTTGTTAAGGTCTCTTCTTTCTCATTCTGCAAAACGGATAAACCATGATGAGATTCTTTTAGGATGTCAACGTTATTGCACGTCAGCGCTTTGATGAGAAAATTGAGATCATCTAAAAAATTCTAAAACTTCCTTCAAACCTGAAGAAAAGCCTGCCCCTACCCAAAAAGATCATTAATTTGGGCAGTTAGGCTATAGGTTTACCACACATGGTCCTTTGACATTTCTGAACTAGAAGTAGAGCTTCAAAAAAAAAGGAGGCTCCATCCCGTACTCAGACATAGAGATCCTACAAGGGCCCTGTTAAATGTACAAAGGACTAGAGGTGAGGGAACCGGCCATAGCATGGTATAAGCCAAGCTAGGCCTTAGTCTTGGCTTCACAAACCATGCATTAGCTGAGCTGGATGCACCTAAAACCTGTTTAGATGAGGGGCTTGAGCTGTCTTGGCTCCGTCTCATACTTTTTCCCCTTTTAACAAGCCAGAGACGGACAAGACATTGGTCTGGAGCCAACGTCGTCTTACTCAGCTATACAAGGGAGGCTCCAACCTGAGCCACCAACACAGACACCACGAGCGGGGATCTCCCTGTAGGAGGAGGTAATGACTCTCTTTCTGACAATGATGACTTTATATACCAGAGAGATGAGATTGGTCAACGTGAGCTTCAGTTTCACTGTTATGATTTCATTGATGTCTCTCACTGGCCGGGACTTGACATCATAGTTGGAGAACAAGTCCTTAATCAACTGAGCCTCCTCGCTGGCCAAGCAACCTGCAGAAGATGAAGAAAGAGGTTCGATGAAATGTTACCATAATCACACACCCCCCTGTCAAGAAAAATGACAAGTATCAAATATAAAAAGGTCATTAACAGTCCACCTTCTCCATGTAACCAAGGCTATTATTCCTAGTTTTTCTGGAACTCTCCAGGCATCCCACCCATCGAGGCCTGGCTTAAAAAGTTGGGACTCATTTATCGAATAGAGGGTTTGGTGATGTCCGCTAATGGCTTAGGCTACCAAAATGATGTAAAATGGCTTCTTTGGAAAAAAATATTTTTATCTTCATCATCCTTTTCTTGGGGCCCGTAGACCCTCATGCTACTTCGGAGATCGTTTCTCATCTTCCTAGGGCTCACCACTATTACACTGTATCGTTTCTGTGATGCTTCATGGTCCCCGTGACGGTTTTGCGACACAATATGGAAGGCGTCATATTGGTCATTACTTGAAACACTCTATCTAGCTGGATTTTGTCTTTTTTCTGTTTTACATTGTTTGATTAAACCATTGTATCTATTAAACTGAGAATTATGCTAATTATTCTCTAAGTCTTCTCCACCATGTGGTCATCAAGACTCATCTGATTCAGCAGAGTTCCAACAAGTGCAGAACGTCTACAACTAATGTTCTCAATCATGAAAATGGATCACTGAGTCCTCTGCCCGAGTCTTCTTTCTTCTTCTTTCCGCATTTGGTTTTCTGAAGACGAGCCCGACCACTGATTAAGGTTTAAGCAGGAGACATGGGCAGACCAGACGAGCCGGACATTAGGTTTCTAAGCTGGATTCACCGGAGGAAAGTAGACTCTCGCTAATGGTCTATTTGACTAGAGAAAGTTGGACAAAAAAGAAGGTTCCGAGGTCCAACGGAATGATGAGACGCAGAAATCTGAGGTAAGCAGCGGGTACGGCGATGGGGGACACGCTCAGGTGTGAGAGACAAGCAGGACATGTGGCTTCTCTGCTGGGAGATGGATCAGAGGCTCATGGACCAAGGCAAGGTGGATGAACCACACAAGTACCCGTGCAAAGGGGCCATAGGGCAAACAGGTAACGACAGAGCTAAGCCTGGCACGTTTCTCCAATAAGCAGGGCTGAGCTGGCCCTGCACAATGTATATCTCAGTCTCAGTGATTTAACTATACATTATGCGGAGGCAACAAAGCTCTTCTTGCAGAGAGGGGCAGCGACACAGACAGACAGACACACAGACAGACATATAGTGACTCACAGCGCAGGAAGGGGAGAAGAAACAAGGCTCTGAGACCCCAAACCATGGCCATGACCGAGCGTCAGCTCCGGGCTCTCTCTCGTTCCACGGGGGCTGCAGAGCGGAAGGGGTACCCAGGGAGAAAGTTATTTAAAGACGGGATGTGTTATTTCCGAGAGGAGGGATAGTATCGTCTTCCACGGCTTCTGGCTCCTAGAACCTCTCTCTCTCCGACCCCCCCACAGTGCGTGGCTCAGCTGTCTCCAATGTTACGTGTCATATGTATGTTCACGTGCGGTCACGCGGCTTTTACAACTTAATCTGATCCGTTTTAAAGACAAAACCCCCAAATAACAACAAAATAATAATAAAAATAACAAAAAAATTATAAAAATACTTCTTATAATAATAAAAAATAACAATAATAATAATAAAATAAAAATAATACAATTTGAATATTTTATTTACTCCTCTAAAAAACATATGTGAACTATTAGTGAATTATTAGATAATAATTTAATGTTCACTAATAGCTGACGGCCTCGTTTATTAATACATGATGAAGCAGCGGCACATCGCTCCCAGTTCTCCTTGTGGAATTCCCAGTTAGTGAATGGGTGATGAGTGACAGGGCCGTCTGGGGCTGCAGTCTCATTGACATTGGCCCAGAGACTAGGGAATGCCATTTAGAGGGGAGGAATAAGGGGGGGGGGTCCGCGTCTTATCCCTCCCCATGCGGCATAGTCAAGGTTAATAATTACTTAAAATAGACCTGGTCCTGGCTTACGTCAGAATCTATTATCATCCCGAATAGAAACGATTATTACTTAGGGTTGTTTGTTTATGATATGGAATAGATACTCGGCATCGTTGTACACAGCGGCGCGTTCGGCATCGGCGCATAGATACTCGGTATCATGATATAGACCAGCGAGGGGATAACGTCAGTCATGACAGTCTGCCGGTTATTAAACGGATATTCTTTATCCGTTTTCACTGGAAGCCCTCGAAATAACGTCAGGAAATAGGCTGCTCTCTCAGATAAGGCGACCACAGCCACGTCACAGATAAAGCAGGAACCACGGGGCATGTTCTCTAAGCCGAGGGTCAGCCTGGACGCTGTCAGTATACACGGAGCTGGTGGGTTTGTGGAATTTTACTATTAGTTTTACCATCGTTAATGTACCCAAAGCCAACGACTCGCTCTGAGCCCCCCGCAGTAAGTATCGCTCGGTAGAACTCCAGAATGTCCTCAATGTCTAGAAGTTAGCTTGTCTTTATTACGATATATATACGTTCCCAAAATTCTTTTATTGCTCGCTCAACGTTCTTAATTCTTACAGATCACACTTCGTTATCATGAGAAGTTTGGCGCTTTGGGAACTTCTCGTTCTACTTTTGGTGGGAAACGGTTCTTCTGCCAAGCCTTCCTGCTCCACTCAGAAGGACAAGTTGGACAAGGTGGAGACGTCGTGCACCAACCTTGGTTTGACCGGCATCCCTTTGGACGGCATTCCCACCGACACGCAGATCCTCATCTTGAGTTTCAACTCTTTGAAGTCCGTCTCCACCTCAAGCTTCAAAAGTTTCCCGCAGCTGGTAGAGCTGGACTTATCCAACAATGGGATGTCTGTCATCGACGTTGACTTACCGTTGAAGTTGGAAGACCTGAACTTGGCCAACAACTCGTTCGACAAGCTACCGAAGCTCTCCCAGTTGAATAGTTTGGTAAAGCTTGACCTGTCCAACAACCGGATTGTGACTGTGCCAGACGCCGCTTTCCACGGCCTGAAGAAGCTGAAATCATTGTATCTTCAGGCTAATAAGATCCAGGATCTTCCCGATAAGGTATCTCGTTCTCTTCTTCTAGACTCCAGAAAGTCACCCCGGGGCGTGAGCCGCAGACAGTAGAATAATTATGTGAACCTAGTGGCGTAAGTGCAGCCCCTTGGTCCTGTCTTCTTGTACCGGAAGGGTCCTTTCCAACTAAACTAATTCCAACCGGTGTGGGGAGACAGGACCTTATGAGAGGCGCGTTACTCTACGTGACCCCGTGGTGAAACCGAGGCTGCTGGCAAAGTGCAGGTGGAAAGGGGTGGGAAGTATGTATATGTATATGTGTTTGTATGTATGTATGTGAGCATGGATGTGTAATTGTTTGTGTGTGAGCATGGATGTGTGCGCCAGAGTGTATGTTGGAAGGGGGCAAGGGGCAAAGGAGGCACAGACAAGTTGATTTGGGGGCAATGATGGCGCAGGGCTCACGATGCATTTCTCCGGTCGGGTGGTTGTCCGGAGGACAGGATCATGCAGAAAACTGTTTTTACATCGTGTTCTCTGTTAACCCTTTCATAACAGGGGTATTTAACACCCTGTAGGTCAGCCTACAGTTTTAACCATTTGTTTAACTGTAATTTCCCCTGTTTCGGGGTTTTGTGCACCCATTTAATGGCTCATAATGCAAAACACAAATAATTAATAACTAAGGGGTAAAATTCCTCAATTATGCTCTGCAACAACCCGGCCCTTAAAGGCCAAATTACTTAAGTGCAGCGGTCGGCTGGATATCCACGCAGGAAGAACAGGAAGTTAATATGGAACAGATCTCATCTTTAGCCCCTTTTCACCCCTAAGAATGTACCGGCTGTGCCAAGCTGTGCCGAGACACCCATTAGGACGTACCGGTACGTTCTGACTTGGTTGTAGCGGCAGGGACAGGGAGATCAGGCTGTCTATTAATACAGACCCCCGCTTGCTGATCACAGTGTGATCAGCGCAGACAGATTAGGAGAAGGAGAAACAAACAAACTAAAAAAAAACCATAAGGGAAAAATTAAACATAAATAAAAAATAAAATAAATTTTTTATTGGGAGTCCAGTGATGTCACCATGACATCATTGGCATAAAAAACATATGAGAGTTCACCAAAGGGATCTCGAGCCGTAGTCGTGATTTAAAAAAACATATGGTTAGAAAAAAAACCTGCTGGTCCTTAGATTATGAAAACCCTCAGACCTGAAGGGGTTAAATTGCCCAATTCTTGTAATTTAGCTTGACACCGTAGCCCGCCTTGAAATTGGTCACATGACTTTAAACTTGCTAGTCGTCATCGTGGTTTTCTCTGTGGTCCTTCTGTTGTTCCGACTGTGTATTACATCATAGGAGCCGTTACTGCGTTAACCCATCGTGTAGCGATGGATGAGGAACATAATTATTACATATCCGCTATACGCATGTTATGTTATTATGCCACTTTCCGATTCATGAGCTGGATCTTAGAGTTCCGGAATGGAAGTTTGGAGTGGAGTGTGACAAAAAGCTGAAAAATGGAGATATTCACAAAAAAACGTGGGGGGGTGTCACTGTTGACCTGGAGTTAGTCCAGTTGTTCTTCTGTCCATCACGTGCCATATTGTTTTTCTGCTTGTAAGAGAACGTTAATGATTAAGATGCGATAATGTTCCATTATATCCTTCAAACTGCGGGCAACGACATCGGGGGCTTCAACAAATCTAAAGTCCTTAAAAATGATCTAATCGGGTTTGGTTAGAGACGAAAACGCAAGAATGAAAATTCTGAGCATAGTCTTCCGCGGTCCATCAACATTCTAACGATTCTTTGTTTTTTTGTGTGTTTGTGGAAGGTTTTCGAAGGCCTGCAGCTCCTGGAAACTCTGGATCTATCGTCTAATGAACTGTGGCAGGTCCCGCAGCATCTCATCTACGATTCGGTGCGGATGGAGAAGTTTCACTTAAGCGGCAATCGTCTCACGGAAATTCCGGATTTGTTTTTTGAGGGGCTGGATAATTTGGCTTACGTGTACCTGGACAAGAACCCGTGGAACTGTAACTGCGCTCTTGCGTATTTCAAGGACTGGGTGGAAGAAAACGAACACAACATCTACACCATTGTGAGCGGAACTCCGGTCAACGACGGGAGAAGTGTCCTCTGCTCAAACAAGTTACCGCTTTTGGATTACTCCACCGAGCACTGTAAAAGTACAGGAGACGCTGGACCGGGTGTGGCCAAAACCGAAAGGCAACCATCAACAGAAGTGCCAACCACATCCGCAACCACACCGGTGGAGACTACAAGCCTAGAAACCACAAAAATGCCTACCACCGAAGTTCAGACTACAACCCTAGAAACTACAACGCTGGCAACCACCGAAGTTCCGACTACAACCCTAGAAACTACAACACTGGCAACCACCGAAGTTCCGACTACAACCCTAGAAACTACAACACTGGCAACCACCGAAGTTCAGACTACAACCCCAGAAACTACAACACAGTTGAAGACTACAAGCAAAGCAGTAATTCCAACTACCACGGTAGAGCATACAAGCCTAGAAACCACACAACTGACAACCACAGAGGTAGTCAGTACGCATCATACAACAACCCCAGAATCATCCACCAAGATGACAACCTCTACACCATCACCAACCACTACCAGATGGACAGAGGAGACTCCAACAAGACCAGCTTCTACACTCACAGTGCCACTAACCACCACGGCCACGTCACTCTACCCAACAACACAAACTCCTGCACCAGCAGAAATCGACGTTCCCGTAGCACCCGTGGCCATGAAACATTGGCGACTGTGGCTGGTGGAGACCATCATCAGGCACTGCTGTTTCCTTCACTTCTTGCTGTACACGCTGATCGTTGGCGGTCTCGTCCTTCAGATCGTGGTGTGTCTGGGGTTGCTGGTATGGGGGTACACCTCCTACAACGTATATTTCCAAATACTGACACAAAAGGCCCCCGGAGTCCGGCTGACGCGATACAGTCAGAGAATATCGAGAAACGAGGACGAGATCCTGCTGGTGCACGACGGCCACGGAGATTCCACCTTCACAGACGGGTCGGCCGGAGAGCCGGTCCCGATACTACTGCTAGAGGCGAGGTCCAGAGAGAACGGCAGGAGGTTCACGTCCGCTATCTTACCGTGACGCTGTGCCAAGGTACGCCAGCTACATGTGTATCAGGCCCTACACCCGGACAGAAGACAAGGACCCTGTGTACTGTATAATACTACCGAGTACCTCCAAAATAAAACATGACAAACCTGCGTTGTGTAATAATGAGTATGCTGCGTGCGGAACACGCCGCGCTGTATAATGATGGCGAGTATCTATACGCTAATATCACACACATTGTAGAGATACTAAACTTCAGTACACGAGGACCACAAACATGTAAGGAAATCTGCGTACCCCTAAAAAACAAGTAGCTTAATTCATTTTAATTAAAATTGCAGTCCATTTGTGGCCCTTGAGGACCGGGGTGGTGCAGCCCTGACAATAATGTCCTTGTTACTCTGGTGCCTACACGTGGAGCAGTTTCCAGTCATGACTAAACATCTTCCCGTTACATCAAAGTGAAGCCCACCCTGCTCAGGGCAATGAACGCTATGGGGGCAGATAACCAGCATGCCCCACCCGTCCGGCAGAAAGTCTGTAAACTTTCCATCACCCCACAGACTTCAATCCAGATGATGAGGAAAAGAATTAGGCCTCCTGCCCTGATGTTGTCACAGCACAGTACAGCCACGCGCTAACCTCAGTCCTAGAACGGCTGCTCCTGCCATTGTGTGCCACACCATGCCCTCCGCTCAGCAGCGGCATTCCCCTCGCACCACCTATCTCAGTTCATCTCCTTGTTCATTGCCCTGTTCTCCACGTTCCCCGCCAGATCGTGCCACCTGAGACACATCTCTCAATTTCATCTTTTCCTCACACCTACCGTCAGTACCCAACACCAATCCATTGTGCAATCTGCATAACCAGCCTCCCAATCCATCATGATTACCTCTGCCAGACAAATGTTCTCCTCGGCATCTGCTGCCCCTCTATGCCAGACCCTCCATTACCTCCCTGTACCCTCCAGAATTAAATGTAAACGAGCCCCAGTTACCGAGACCTTAACGCTGCAGCCCACCATACTCTCCTATCCGCCCTCCTCATTCTCCCCGCAAACCTCTTCTACCCTACCCCGTTCTGTCAGAACCCAGCCCCCAATACCCTAAGGAAACCTGTGTCACCCCCACCCTGCGAGATAACTCTTCACATCACCCGCCCTCCAATCAAATCATCCTCACCCAAGCAACCCCGCTGTCTAATACCCCCTCAACCACTTAATAGATTGTCAGCTCAGAAGACCAGGGCCTCTTCCTTCTGCACCGATATGTCTTATTATTAACATTATTGTCAATTTCACAGCCCACTGTTGTAACTGCGCTACGGAACCCGCTAGCGCCATATAAATAATATTTCATGTCCTTTCCTGACAGAAAGCGATCCCATTTGCTGCTGGAGCCGCTTTTTTAACCACCTTCATAGAACTGGCTGTCTGGGTCTTCGGCCGACGGCATCACACACTAGCCCTCGGCAGCAGATTGGGCGCTGCAGTGTGCAGCCACCGGCTGGATATGCCGGCCACATGCACATATTCAGCTGATGGCCGTACTTACACCTGGCCTTAAAGTGCGCCCCCAACTTTTTAAGTAGGGACCCCTCTGTCACTCATATGGGAGGAAGGGCAGCCATTGCTGCAGGGAGGGAGAGCAGCAGGGGGATTTATGTGTAACAACCCCCCCCCATCCCATCACATACAGCCAACGTTTCTGCCTCTACGAAAGCATTTAATTAACACACATGTAGGACCTTCCACGTTAAAAACAACACACCGGTCGCCGGGGTCCGCGGGAGGCCGCTGTCAGTATTATTCAATGAGAACTTGTTCGTTGTCGGGGGGGATCCACGAGGAAGGACAGTCCCGATCCGTGCGCACATATATATATATATATATATATAAATTCCTGATTATTGCATATATGTGAGGTTTACGACCTCCCCGACCTGTTCCTGTTACACGCAGGAAGAAACTTTTAACCCTCTGAGGTCCAGAAAAGGAGGGCAATGAGGTACACTGCCCCAAAAGCCTTGGCGCTCACAGGGTTAAACACCAGAGGTGGTGGTGGCGGCGGGGGAGGGGCAAAGCACTATAGAGCAATGTCTAGCGGCCGGTGGGCCCGGGGCAATTATCGGGGTGCAGTGTTCTCAGGAGGGCTTGTTCTCGGGGGCCCATCATCCGCTCAGGAAGAACTTCTTGTACTGCTTGTTCATTTGTTCGAGGAAGATGAAGGTCAGGACGGTGTGAGGGCCGAGGCGGGCGTAGTACGGAGTGAAGCCCTTCCACAGGCTGAAGAAGCCCTCGTATCGCACGACCTTCAGGAGAACGTCCTACAGAGCGATAAAGGGACAGTTACACCCGGATGCTACGCGACCCAACAACTGCCCTGTGTTTAATGGGTTAACGGGGCAGCCCCACAGGAACACAGAATCTGACGGAAGATCGGCCCCTCTCCCCCCTGTCTAGTCTGCTTTCGGGCCTCATCTTATGCCTGTCCCATGCATGTAACCGGCGACCGCCCTCCCTGTGATCCATGTAACGTCAGGCGTGTATTTATACCAGGTCAAAGGTCACTCACCAGTCCGTTCTTATATTCCGGCTTCCCGTCTATCATTCTCATATTCTGTATCCTGGAAACGAGAGGGAGGTGAGAGGTGGGACACGCTGCCATTACTGCCGACAAGCCCCGGGGAGCGGAGGGGGTGGAGCGGGAGGGTAAGAAGTAGGAGAGGGCATGGAGGAGGCAGGGGTGGCAGCCATATTGGTAAAGGTAGGAAGACCAATAGCGGCATTACAGGGCTAGCACACACTAGAGGCTGTGGGAGGGCAGCCATATTGGTATGGGAAGGAATCATTGTTTTCAGTGGGGATGGCAGTCATATTAGTGTGAGTAGTCGTAAAGCAGTGGTTCAAGGAAGTGGGGTGGCAGCCATATTGGTGGGGGCAGTTAGACGAAAAGCCACGCTGCTGGGCGAGAGCCGGCGCTGACCGCGTTGGGAACCCGTACCGGATCACCGGACGAAACTCACCTGGTTTTCGCAATATCGACGGGCATGGAGGCCGCGGTGGTGACCAGACCGCTGATCATGCTGGCACAAAAGTGACACAGGATATCATCCCTGAAGTACCCTAAAGACATGAGACCACAGAACATAAACACCCCATCGGGGGACTACACCATTCCCCCCCCCCTGCCCGGCGCTGTATGACTGCTCACGCACCCCCGGCGCTGTATGACTGCTCACGCACCTGGCGTCTGGTAATGGACCATTTAATAGCATTGTGGCTCCGATATACGCTAAGAAACCCGCCTCCTACTTCCTGTCCAATCGCAGCCAGACCCTCCACCAAGGGGGGGTAAACTGCAAGTTGCTGATTGGTAGTCACTGGGGTTAAATACTCTGCCCTAGAGGAGCCGGTCAGATAGCACTTGTCATTTTGGCCATACTGGGTGCAAGGATACAATAGGTTTTACTAAATGTCTATTTGCCCTGCAGGTTCTGTGCATGCGCTGAAAACCCAAATCTAGGAAATCTAAATCAACCTGACGCTGTATATGCAGCGCACGCTAGCAAGTAACGAGTATCTCACCAGAGTCTAAAAGGGCCTGCTTGGACTGGGAGTAGGAAGCCAGCTGAGCTGCATTCACCACAACCGCACGAGCCATGGTGGGCACACAACCCTGAAAAAGAATCCGGACACGGGATAAAGCAGTGATACAACCCACACTACTACACCGTGACATGTAACAACCCCCCCCTCACACACTACTACACCGTGACATGTAACAACCTCCCTCACACACTACCACACCGTGACATGTAACAACCCCTCCCCTCACACACTACCACACCGTGACATGTAACAACCCCTCACACACTACCACACCGTGACATGTAACAGCCTCCCCCTCACACACTACTACACTGTGACATGCAACAACCCCCCCTCACACACTACTACACCGTGACATGTAACAGCCTCCCCCCTAACACACTACTACACTGTGACATGCAACAACCCCCTCACACACTACTACACCGTGACATGTAACAACCTCCCCTCACACACTACTACACCGTGACATGCAACAACCCCCCTCACACACTACACCGTGACATACAACAACCCCCTCACACACTACTACACCGTGACATGTAACAGCCTCCCCCTCTACTACACCGTGACATGTAACAGCCTCCCCCTCACACACTACTACACCGTGACATGTATACACATCACGCACCCTCCATAACGTGGCGACTCCCTCCTCTCTGGTAATCCTCACTAGGGCGTTGAACACGTTGCTGTAGCCTCTCCTCTGATCGATTGGTAACCTGAAGAGGTAAAAAAGGTATTTTGTGAAGCCGAGTAGCACGCCGTGCAGCGGTGACGGCGCCGACTGGCTCTGCTATCCCAGCATTACTGTGCGTTCCATGATCCGGCGAGGCTGCGCATGCGGTGGCCCCTTGGTGTCCCACATTACCTTCCATCTGCGGTCATTCTGATGAGGGCGACCTCAGCCGGCGTCCCCACGAATGCTCCAGTAGCGCCGGCCGTCATCCCGATGGCTGCCTTCATTAAAAAATTGGGGGGCGTCCCGTCAGCCTTGGTCAGTTTCTCAAACAATATGGTATAAATACCGAGTCGCGTGGTAGTGTAGGTGGCCTGCCGCAAAAGCCCCGCAGATAATCTGCAACCAAAACATAATAAAATAAAAAAAATTATCATTACAATAATCATAATAAAACAACAACAAAAAATAATTACAAAAATAAATTAATTAGAATTTTAAAAGTATAATAATCATAATAAAAAATAATTACAATAAAAAAAAATACAAAAATAAATTAAATAATTAGAATTTTAAAATATAATAATCATAATATATGATAATATATATATAAAATAATTACAATAAAAATAATAAAAACAATAATAATAATAATTACAACAATCATGACAATAATCAAAAATAAAATAGTAATAACAAAAAGATAAAAACAATAAAATAACAAAAATAAAATAAAAATAATTTAAAAAAATAAAACAAAAAAATAACAACAAAAATAAATAAAATAATGTTAATAAGTAACATTACACACAGATATTCCTGATGGAGGGTGCGAGACAGACGGAGCTGTTTGTTTGTCCCTTGAAGGTCGCGTGAGCGGCAGTTAATAGAATCTCTTTTCTTTACCCCTCCGAATAGATTGTAAGCTCACAAGCCCAGGCCTCCCTCCTCCTCCTCCTCTATCGGAACGTCTTGTTTGTTGGAGTTTTTGCGAACTCTCTACGTTCTGTATGTATTCTCCCTGCTTTACTAACAGCTATGGGCGGCGATGACATCATAATAATAATAAATGATAATAATAATTACCCGGTGTAAATGCCCCGCAGACCCTCGTTCCGCAGGATGCTGCCCACGGCGTGGAAGCTGGTTTTGTATTCCCTGGTCTTGGCTCCTTCGCCGCTCAGCTGCATGCGATTCTTCACCAGATCCAGCGGCTGAACGAACACCGTGGCCCCCATCCTACGGCCGGAACACAGACAGCGTCACCCCGTGCCCCAACCCGGGGTATTAAACACCAACGTTCGGCTCTCCCTTATATTTATAGCTTCCCGCTGTACAGCGCCGCGGAATATGCTGGCGCTATATAAATAACATAATATATAAGGGCTATTTATCTCCGCAGAGCTCAGCTTCGCGTAAAGATGCGGTTCCACTAAGACAGAACGTTAATAAACCCCTTTCATCGCCTTATAAACAACGCGCAAGCTTTTAAGAGCCGGTGTACAGCGCTGCACAATATGACGGCGCTATATGAGAAGCTATAAGGCTTCTACGGCACTATCCTATCAGTGGCCGTTTTTTTTTGTCACATGATGAGTGGAGAAAATACAAATGATGAAGCTTAGTTAGTTATGGCAACATTATTCAGGAACCACGTCTGTATTCCCTCACTGAATTAGCCTCTACCACTGCGGCTGGGAGGCTGTTCCACTTATCCACCAGCCTGGAAAGGACCATCGCTCTCAGCGTGCACAGAGGTTGCAGTCGACCGAGCGGATATTTCTACGAACAGAACGTATTTATATGCTGAATACATTCTAACAACTAAACAATCGGCAGACGCGCAAAGGAAAGACATCGTCTAAATCGCTACATGAGGGAAGGGGAGGGGTAGCGAGGGGTTAACCCCCGACAGACCGGGCAGAAAAAGATGCTTTATTATCCAGAAGTTACAGAACCCCCCCCCCGCCTAAAAATACACACCGGCAGAGACCACCCCAAACACGGAACCCTATACACCATATATACAAAAACACATATACACATATATACGTACATACATACACACACATATATACACATATAAACACACATTTATACATATACATACAAATATACACACACACACACACATTTATACATATACACATATATACACGCACACACACATATACATACATATACACACACATACGTACATATATATATATATATATATATATATACACACACATACACACACATATATATATACACACACACACATATATATACACACACACACACATTTATACATATACATACAAATATACACACATTTATATATATATATATATATATATATATATATATATATACACATACACGCATTTATACATACATGTATTTATATATACACACATACGTACATATATACACATACATACATACATACGCACGCACACACATATATATATTAATACATACATATCCGTACACATATACACATACATATACACACACACACCTATATACATACACACATTTATTAATACATACATTTATTTATATATATAGACACGCACCAATTCTATGCATTACCAAATACATCTATCTCGTGTATAAGACGCATGCCCCCCGCAGTACACAGCTGCAGACACTCATACAGAGATCATACATGTCTACATGTCTAGTAAGTATGTGTCATGTCCCAGAGGACACATCAAGGAGCCATTACCCGGCCAGCCCCCCGAAGAGGAACTTCACGGCCTTGGGGGAGGTCCTCCGCGTCCCACTCTCTGCCATCTTCTCACGAACTGACCGGAGAGACCCCCAAGGTGACACCGTACCGGCGGAGGGAGAGATTGCAGGGGGCGCGGCCTGATGACGTAAGCAAAAGGCAGTAGCGGCAGCCATGTTGGAGGAGGGCAGGGTGCGCGGACATCAGCGGAGGCGGCCATGTTGGTTACGGGAACGTTCATTTAAATGACTCTGCGTGCTAAATCCTGTTTGTAATGAATAGCGAGTTATCCACATAGAATAACGGAGCAAGATTCACGTCATCCGGGAAAATGGCAAACGTATATACATCCATGCTTTATATCATTGTAACATGCTCATATCTGCCAAGTGTCCCTGTGTATTTGGCCAGTCCCCCTCTGTAGGAATAAGGACTGCCCCTGCTAAACAGGGACTGTTGTCATGCATACTGGTTGCTGATGTAGAGATTGCTTAAGCTGACACAGCAGGCACAGAGAATCTGGCCGGGTTCAGCCGTTAAAAGGTCAATGCACCAACGGGGCCTGTGACTAGGATCACGGCCAACAACTAGGATCACGGCCAAGAGTGACACGCAGCGCGTGCGAAGATCTCAGTGCCGGGGAGGCTGCGCTTATTTACATAGCCCCGGCAGATTCCGTAGCGCTGTTACAATAAAATACTTAACAGCGTTAATGCCCGATAACACCTTCTGTTTGTTTTTTGAGAGCCTGATGAGTCCTCCGCCGCCGTGCGCTGTGAAGAAACCACCAGCCATAGGCCAGGGCAATTTAAGGGTGGGTACATAAAAAATGCATCATGACGGGATCCAAGGTCAATACAACGTGCTTATCAACCCGTACAAAGTGATAAAAAAACCATCACAGTGCCGAGTGCCCCAGCGGAAATAATGCCAGGGGGCGCTATAACACCCCGGGCTCTCTGACGCCATTGCCGGCCTTAAGGCCAGAGGACCAAGCTTTCCCTCTCTCAGGCACTCACTTGATCTTAGCCGAAAGGCCGAGAAGTTATACCACATGTTGAGGGAGAAGAGGGCCCTGCCCCGGAGAGCTTACAATCTATTGGGTGGATGAGGGGGAATGAGACAGAAAGGGGCTGTTGGGTCAGGGTGATTTGATTGTAGTTGGGGCGATACGGAGAACTCTGTGTCGAGAGGGTCGCCTCCTTCAGGATGCAGGTTGGGGGATTGTAAGCTCCTTTGACTAGCTGGGGCATTTAGAGTAAGTAGGAGAGACTCTGACAGAATGGGGCAGGGAAAGGGTGGGAGAGCAATAGGGACATCTGCTGGTGATGGTCGGGACTGCGACGATGTGTTCCCAGTGCAGCCTCTGTGCAGTACTGCTCTTTGCCAGTAGATGGCGCACAGATCGATTGGAGCTGTGCATTAAAGGTGCTGTTCCACCTAGTCTGCAGCTTTTAGTTCATTAGAAACATCGCTGATAGTGTTATGGGGATAAAACTCTCCCTGACATCATTCTTTCTTCGTGCCAAATATAAATAATTGTGAAGCGACTGGCGGAAGAGAATCCATTACTCAGTTATACATCGCCCATACTGCACGGGGTAGCATTTTAGTTTAATTTATAAAGCCATTCCCTGCTGTTTCTATACACATTATCGGGGCTTTTAGGGCTGTAGAACCCTGCGATCCCCTCATACCCAGCAAACATTCCAAGCGCCTAGAAAAGAGGGGCATCAGGGGAGGAAAAAAGGGCATCAGGGGAGGAGGAAGCCACGGGGGGGGGGGGGGACCGGCCAAACTAAACAGGGGTATTTGGGAGGGGTGGGTTATGGAACATCGGCCTCTAAGCTGTTGAGGGATGTGTGAGAGTCATACAGTATAGGAGTATACGGGTGTCAGAGTATGTGAGTGTACACTAAGAGTAAGAGAAGAGGAAAAGCGTATAGGAGTATAAGAGTATAAGTATAGGATTAAAGAAGAATAAGCGTGGAGGAGTAGAGGAGTATTAGACTAGAGAGGTATAAGAGCAGAGGAGTATAGGGGTATTAGAGGGGTATTAGAGTAGAGGGGTATTAGAGTAGAGGGGTATAGGGGTATTAGAGTAGAGGGGTATTAGAGTAGAGGGGTATAGGGGTATTAGAGTAGAGGGGTATTAGAGTAGAGGGGTATAGGGGTATTAGAGTAGAGGGGTAGAGGGGTATTAGAGTAGAGGGGTATAGGGGTATTAGAGTAGAGGGGTATTAGAGTAGAGGGGTATTAGTAGAGGGGTATAGGGATATTAGAGTAGAGGGGTATTAGTGTAGATGGGTATTAGAGTAGAGGGGTAGAGGGGTATTAGAGTAGAGGGGTATTAGAGTAGAGGGGTATAGGGGTATTAGAGTAGAGGGGTATTAGTAGAGGGGTATAAGTGGCTCCCACGGTTGGTCGCGCAGGATGTATTTCATCGTTGAGATCCAGTATGGCTCCTCGGTCCCAGTGAGTAAATCTCACAACTCCCATCCACCAAGCCCTTCCTCAGCATACGAGCCGCCTGCTGCCCTGGAGCGCGTTCACCATAATGCCAGTTATCTGATGTCCGCGTGGCCCTCACTGTCACCCGTCCCATGTCTTGTTGTCCCCGTGGCCCTGTCACCCGTCCCATGTCTTGTTGTCCGCGTGGCCCTCACTGTCACCCGTCCCACGTCTTGTTGTCCGCGTGCCACCTGTTACACGTCCCATGTTTTGTTGTCCACGTGGCCCTCACTGACACACAGGTTTCACGTGGCATCCCTTTGTCACTCGCCCCACGCGGCTCCATTGTGTGGCAGCGGCCGGTCTCCACGCTCCGTGGCCGCAGGCCGGGTTACGTCGCTGCGTATAAAAGGCCAGCCGTGTAATTATCTCCGGCGCGCCACGATGTGCGGCTGGCTGACCCTCCTCACCGTCCTCGCCTGCTTCACAGGTAACAAATATACAGTTTTATTTATTTATTCTCCACGGGAGCCATGTCCCTACCCTCACTCTACCACTTCTGCCGGGAGGCTGTTCCACCTATCCACCAGCCCCATTTCTCCTCCTTCGAAACTGAAGTCAAGAACTACATTATAAAAATTATTCGGTTGCCCTCCTATCCCGTTTGGGTGGCCAACTCCTAACACTGATATGTGGCATCCTACTGCGGCCCCCGAGAAGCCACGTCGCTTTCTCTAGAGTGGTTCATTGACCTCTTTACCCTCCGTGGTTGCCCCGTGGTATAGTTGTTTGGGTGATCATTTTGAATAAATCAAGTTCCGGGCAATAATGTGATTGCAAGCTCTAGGGGCACCCGCCGATGCCGGTTCCAGGATGCGTCACCGTGTGGGTGCCCTGCTCGCTGTATAAACCATGCCACGGTCATTAAGCCACATTATTCCTACAGGTTCCATGCAGACCCTCCCTTTAGCCGTATTTAAAGCCATCGTACACCATGCCAAGAGCCACAAAGCCCTCACGGAGACCGATGTGACGCAACAGACCCCCATCAGCATGGAAGAGACCCCCCCGGGACTAGGAGAGACCCCGACCAGCGTGGAAGGGGCCCCCCCTGCACTAGGAGAGACCCCAACCATCGTGAAAGAGCCCCCCACTGCACTAGGAGAGACCCCAACCAGCGCAAAAGAGCCCCCCCCTGCACTAGGAGAGACCCCGACCAGCGTGGAAGGGCCCCCCCCTGCACTAGGAGAGACCCCGACCAGCGTGGAAGGGCCCCCCCCTGCACTAGGAGAGACCCCGACCATCGTGAAAGAGCCCCCCACTGCACTAGGAGAGACCCCAACCAGCGTAAAAGAGCCCCCCCCTGCACTAGGAGAGACCCCGACCATCGTGGAAGAGGCCCCCCCTGCACTAGGAAAGACCCCAACCATCGTGGAAGAAGCCCCTCCTGCACTAGGCGAGACCCCGACCAGCGTGGAAGAGGCCCCCCCTGCACTAGGAGAGACCCTGACCATCGTGAGAGAGCCCCTTCCTGCACTAGGAGAGACCCCGACCATCATTGAAGGGGCCCCCCCTGCACTAGGAGAGACCCCGACCATCGTGGAGGAGGCCCCCCCTGCACTAGGCGAGACCCCGACCATCGTGGAAGGGGCCCCCCCTGCACTAGGAGAGACCCCAACCAGCGTGGAAGAGGCCCCCCCTGCACTAGGCGAGACCCCGACCATCGTGGAAGAGGCCCCCCCTGCACTAGGAGAGACCCCGACCATCGTGGAAGAGACCCCCCCTGCACTAGGCGAGACCCCGACCATCGTGGAAGAGACCCCCATACTTCTAGAAGGGATGCCCCCCAGCCTGGAGGGGATCAGAGTCTGACACGCAGCCACCCCCGGCACGCTAACAGGTATCTGTCTGTGTGATGATCACCTGCCCCTTTGCCCCACCCTCAGGGCAGTATTTCTGGCGGGGGGATATAATACGGGGTCCTGTCTATAATTCTGTATGTGTCGTGCCTGTAGGGGGCATCCTGATGCGTAGAATGCAGCACCGGGGGGGCAGAACGCGCAGGGATGATCCGGTCGCCCCACAGAACGCCCAGTCAGGGGGGGGGGGGCAATAATAGAGAGGGGAGGGAAAAGCGCCCAGACAGCAAAAATAACATTTCTTTCTGATAGGTGCTTCCAGCAGCGGCCCCCGAGCCCCCACCACGTCCAAGACCCTCTCACAACAGCCGAGACAGCTCCTCCAATGGACACGCTAGGGGGTAGTGTGGCCGAGTGGGGCATTTAATAGAAGAATAAGAGCTTTTATTTGCCCTGTATAACTTATAACCCCATTCCCTGCTGTTTCTATACACATTATCGGGGCTTTTAGGGCTGTAGAACTCTGCGATCCCCTCATACCCAGCAAACATTCCGAGCGCCTAGAAAAGAGGGGCATCGGGGGAGGGGAGAGGGGTATCAGGGGAGAGGAGAGAGGGGCACTGGAATGAGGCGGCGTTGCCCCTGTGAGGATCTCCGGCCCACGTTTTCTGTTTATATATAAACCGTATAATAGATACCCAAAATGTTAAAATCCCTGCATTCCCACCGTTTTTACCGTTCCAGTAATGTGTATTTTTTTCTCTAAAAATATATTTTTCTTTAAAAAAACCACCAAACTTTAGGGGTGCGGCCTATATTCCAGCGGACGCGGTACATTTCTCTCTAAGGACACGTATGTATCTCGTACGGCCGCCCATCGGATGTAGAGCGCTGCCCCCTGCAGGACGGGAGGTTTATAAACTCACAGCTAGGGATGAGTTATACCCCCCAGGTCCTGCAGGGGGCAGCACTTCACACGCGCAGCGCAGACATTTATATCTTTAGAAGGGAGGACCCTGTTCCAAAGAGCTGACAGTCTACGTATCAGTTAAAACGCGATGGGCTGATCGTAATGTTTTGTTTTTTTATCGTTTTCAGGGATTTGGTCGTTTCAGCCACTTTTCCACTGACCGCCGCGTCCGTAAAGCGAGGATGAGAAAAAAAAAAATACCGATATCTCCGGCGTTTCCACACGTATGAAACATGTAACGTGAGGATCGCGGGATGCCAAGCAGGCGTCGTGGGGGGAGGGGGGAATAAACCACGCGCCAGAATAAAAAATCCTCCAACACAGAACACGCGTGAAAGTGTGTTATTGTACTGCACGCTAACAGGACACATGAACACGCAGAGTACATACGTGAAAGTCCCCGTCAGTCCGACGACGAGCAGGAGGCAGACAAATGTTTAAAAGGGGCAAATATGGGGCACTCTCCGCTAACTGCCTCGGAGGGTTACTACTGCCGCTCGAAGGGTTAATACTGATAACCCATAATGGATCCACCAGATCCCCTAAAGAGGTTTGCTGGGCGTCAGATTCTCGCCACTCTTTGCCCCGGGGCGTTTTATTTTAATAGTTAACCCCGTCTCTGCTGAAGTGTGGTATCTCTTGCTTATATAAATGCCCCCTGTCAGTCTGCCCCAACAGTCCTTTCTGCCCGTTAAACGGATCCAAGTAAACAGCGGCGGGCGATCAGCCAAAGATGCCGGGGTCATGGAGCCGCAAACTACCCAGGAAACGGTTAAAATCTTCAGGTGTCCAAGGAGGAGACGCCGCAGCACTGACTCCGCCCACTGCGCTGCTGCTGGACGGGCTAGGGTTAAAAGGAAAAAAACAGAGCATCGTTATCATACCCCCATTACTGTACATGGCCCTGTCTGTCGCCCTGCGGGGGAGGAGCCAACTCCCAGCCCCGCCTGTCTGTGTCGCCCTGCGGGGGGAGAAGCCAACTCCTTTTCAGTTACTTACTCAATAGCAACAGGGTCATTAAACGTGACGAGTAGGTCTGTGGAATGCTGAGGCAGCCGGAATAACACCAAGTGCACACGGACGGTATTCAGAGCCTGGAAAAGAGAACACACATGTGTGACCCCTCACACGCTACTACACCGTGACATGTAACAGCCGCCCCCTCACATGCTACTACACCGTGACATGTAACAGCCGCCCCCTCACATGCTACTACACCGTGACATGTATACACAGCACAGATACAACGCAGACAGCGGCAGTGCCTCCCCTCACACACTACTACACCGTGACATGTATACACAGCATAGGTACAGCGCAGACAGCGGCAGCCTCCCCTCACACACTACTACACCGTGACATGTATACACAGCACAGATACAACGCAGACAGCGGCAGCCTCCCCTCACACACTACTACACCGTGACATGTATACACAGCATAGGTACAGCGCAGACAGCGGCAGCCTCCCCTCACACACTACTACACCGTGACATGTATACACAGCACAGGTACAGCACAGACAGTGCCAGCCTCCCCCTCACACACTACTACACCGTGACATGTATACACAGCACAGGTACAGCGCAGACAGCGGCAGCCTCCCCTCACACACTACTACACCGTGACATGTATACACAGCGCAGATACAGCGCAGACAGCGGCAGCCTCCCCTCACACACTACTACACCGTGACATGTATACACAGCACAGATACAGCGCAGACAGCGGCAGTCTCCCCTCACACACTACTACACCGTGACATGTATACACAGCACAGATACAGCGCAGACAGCGACAGCCTCTCCCTCACACACTACTACACCGTGACATGTATACACAGCACAGATACAGCGCAGACAGCGGCAGCCTCCCCTCACACACTACTACACCGTGACATGTATACACAGCACAGATACAGCGCAGACAGCGGCAGTGCCAGCCTCCCCCTCACACACTACTACACCGTGACATGTATACACAGCACAGATACAGCGCAGACAGCGGCAGTGCCAGCCTCCCCTCACACACTACTACACCGTGACATGTATACACAGCACAGATACAGCGCAGACAGCGGCAGCCTCCCCTCACACACTACTACACCGTGACATGTATACACAGCATAGGTACAGTGCAGACAGCAGCAGCCTCCCCTCACACACTACTACACCGTGACATGTATACACAGCACAGATACAGCGCAGACAGCGGCAGTGCCAACCTCCCCTCACACACTACTACACCGTGACATGTATATACAGCACAGATACAGCGCAGACAGCGGCAGTGCCAGCCTCCTCTCACACACTACTACACCGTGACATGTATACACAGCACAGATACAGCGCAGACAGCGGCAGCCTCCCCTCACACACTACTACACCGTGACATGTATACACAGCACAGATACAGCGCAGACAGCGGCAGCCTCCCCTCACACACTACTACACCATGACATGTATACACAGCACAGGTACAGCGCAGACAGCGGCAGCCTCCCCTCACACACTACTACACCGTGACATGTATACACAGCACAGATACAGCGGCAGTGCCAGCCTCCCCTCACACACTACTACACCGTGACATGTATACATAGCGCAGATACAGTGCAGACAGCGGCAGTGCCAGCCTCCCCTCACACACTACTACACCGTGACATGTATACACAGCACAGATACAGCGCAGACAGCGGCAGTGCCAGCCTCCCCTCACACACTACTACACCGTGACATGTATACACAGCACAGATACAGCGCAGACAGCGGCAGTGCCAGCCTCCCCTCACACACTACTACACCGTGACATGTATACACAGCACAGATACAGCGCAGACAGCGGCAGCCTCCCCTCACACACTACTACACCGTGACATGTAACAGCCTCCCCTCACACACTACTACACCGTGACATGTATACACAGCACAGATACAGCGGCAGCCTCCCCTTTACCTGTTCATTGAACTTGGCCACCTGCTGCAGACCGGTCAGTGCCCATGCGCTGGCGCAGTTGGTGAGCGAGAGCTGCGCCAATGGCAGAGGCTCCACACTCAGCACTTCCGACCGCCCCTCTGCGCCGTTACTCGACGCCACGTCTTCAAAGTGGTATCTGCCGCAGAGAGACGATCAGTAAAGCGAACGACGGCCGCTAAAGGAATTTGCTTGCTCCGTCTCGCGCCCTCACCTGGCGGCGTCCGGGTCGCTCATCCCCGCCTGATACTCCAGCAGCTCCACGATGACGCTCTGATCGGTGCCGCTGTGCACAAAAACCTCCTGGTTATCGGGGATCTCCCGGAGATCACTGCGCGGGGCGAGAACCGGGGAGAAACAGTGAGGGACCAGCAACCCAGGGGTGGATTGGGGGGATACAGAGAGTTGGGGGGCCGAGGAGAGAGACACGGGGAGCGAGAGCCCCCCCCGAGGAGAGAGACACGGGGAGCGAGGGGCCCACCCGAGGAGAGAGACACGGGGAGCGAGAGCCCCCCCCCGAGGAGAGAGACACGGGGAGCGAGAGGCCCACCCGAGGAGAGAGACACGGGGAGCGAGAGCCCCCCCCGAGGAGAGAGAAACGGGGAGCGAGAGCCCCCCCCGAGGAGAGAGACACGGGGAGCGAGAGGCCCCCCCGAGGAGAGAGACACGGGGAGCGAGAGGCCCCCCCGAGGAGACAATTTGGGAGGTACAGGCGGGCAGTAGTTATGGGGCAGTGGGGGCAGAAGAAGTTTACAGGAATGGGGGGTGGGGAGAGGAGGTGAGAGACAGGCGAGATTAGAGGATGAGGAGGGCAGGATTAGAGGATGAGGAGCGCGAGATTAGAGGATGAGGAGCGCGAGATTAGAGGATGAGGAGCGCGAGATTAGAGGATGAGGAGGGCGAGATTAGAGGATGAGGAGGGCGAGATTAGAGGATGAGGAGGGCGAGATTAGAGGATGAGGAGGGCAGGATTAGAGGATGAGGAGCGCAGGATTAGAGGATGAGGAGCGCAGGATTAGAGGATGAGGAGCGCAGGATTAGAGGATGAGGAGCGCAGGATTAGAGGATGAGGAGCGCAGGATTAGAGGATGAGGAGGGCAGGATTAGAGGATGAGGAGGGCAGGATTAGAGGATGAGGAGCGCGAGATTAGAGGATGAGGAGGGCGAGAGTAGAGGATGAGGAGGGCGAGAGTAGAGGATGAGGAGGGCGAGAGTAGAGGATGAGGAGGGCAGGATTAGAGGATGAGGAGGGCAGGATTAGAGGATGAGGAGGGCAGGATTAGAGGATGAGGAGGGCAGGATTAGAGGATGAGGAGGGCAGGATCGTGGAGTCACCTGACATCATGGAAGGGCTGGGGCAGAACAGCAGAGAAAGCTCCACCAAAGAGCGGATGCCCCGCGGCGTTCACATCCATCACGAGTGGGGCATCTGCGTGAAAGGAGGCAAGAAGAGGGCAAATTACAACTCCAGACACGCCCCCAATTTACCAAACCCCTGCCACGCCCCCCGAACTGACCAAACTCCCAGCACACCCCCTAACTGACCAATTCCCCCACCACGCCCCCCATTATACCAAACTCCCAGCATGCTCAGCGCGGACAAAAGATAACCTGGGAACGTATCACACGGGGCGGTATTAATGCCACCTCCGCCACGACAGACGCATTTTGTCACCGTTATGGCCCTTTATTCAGTCTTTTCTTCCCTCGCACTTTGTGTTTATGATGTCACACTGAGACAGATATATATATATATATATATATATATATATACGCACCCTGCGACCCACCCGAAGAAGAGCCCGCCGAGGTCTCAGAGGTTACATAATGTCACACCTTTTTCTGTGTCAGCCCAATAAAAGGTATCAACTCCAACTAATCAAAGACCACAAGCGGTGTCCTAAATGTAGTCAGAACCAGTGCGTCCCAGTCTGACCAGTACCGACCCTTTACATCCCTGCAGGCGCACAGGTGAGGGACTTTCAGGTTCACCCTAAAGCCCTCGCTATGATTTATTACAGGGTAAGATCCCAAAACACCCTTTATTTCCCCTAAATTTAAGTTTTAACCCCTGCTCGCCCGGCTGTATTACCTGCTTCCCGGCTTTGTATGCAACGTGCTCTGGACAGGAAGTAGGGCAGCGACGTCAGTGAAGCTCCGCGAAGTGAGGGGAAAAAAAAACCGCAGCTCGGATTCTCCCGTGGGGCAGCCGGCAGCCATATTGACTGTGGGCAAATTGCCAGTACTGCGTCCGCTGACATGTTTGCCAGGGTTAACCCCTTTCGGTCGGTAATGGTGGAAAAGAATATGCCATTTACTGTAAAGACATTTAAATATCCAGGTTTCAGAGCCCTGCGGCACAAATTAAATCCCATTTCAAATGCACCGGCTGTTAGTATTATTAATAAAGAGACATGACAACAATACATAATAATCATACCTGGGGCTTTTACCCCAAGCTCAGGGGCAGATTTTCTGGAGCGCACTCCTTCCTAGTCTACCCCCCCCAAGCTATGATCATATATAAAACTCCCAATTGGTGTTTTTGCACCCCGTTATATGATGGGCGATGTCCCTGCTTGAATGCAGGTGACTCTATTAAGCGCGTGTTGAAATAATGGCAAGCCAGGGGTTTCCATGGGGACCGGTATTAGAGCCGGTATTAGAACACATTTGAGGGGTCACTACACAGATGGGCTATTAAAGGGTTAATATTCCCAGCGCCCCGCGGCGGGGTCATTTATGATGATAACGAGGCTGATCAGCTGCATCGCATCACGCCAGGCGTCCGTGGCGCTGGCGGAATAAACTGCGGCGAGGATCCACGGGCGGAGGAATCGCCACCTGTGGATCACCAAACCCCCCCGGTATAGTTACTAAGAGTCCCGAAACAATCGACAGTCCTGCCTGTAGTGTCTATACTCTATAGTGACCCGATAACCTCTTATATATTCATATATATATATATATATATATATATATTATCCGTTTTTTCCTCCCCAGGCTTTCTGTCCGGCTCCCGTGGTGATTTCGCTGCACGATGCCTGTCCGGGTATTAATTTCTACTGCTGGTAACAAACCTGCCTTTGATTGCGGGTTAATTCGGTAACGGGCCAGAGACCGCTATAAATTCTCTCAGAAGTGGGGCAGTGGTTTATGGTGTTCTCTTTTCTGCTCTTAATGAGTTTTCCAAGATATTAGGCAGTTTTTTTTTCCTCCCCATCCCTCGCTTTGTCCCTTGGCGCTGCTGGCATGCAGTGGGCATTTCTAGCCGGGTAATGTATTTTATGTTCTGCTGTATGGGGGGGATTTTTGGGTCTTTGAATCCCTTTAAAGTGTATTTTGTGTTTGTAGGAACTATGTTGTGAGGGGATTTTTTTCTTTAAACCCCCCCCCCGTCTAGCCTGACCGTTTCACCTGTAAAGGCTCAAACCTTCATCGTTCGTTGGCCATATGCCTATCCCATGCGTGTTTAAATCCCCTCATTGTATTATCCTCTACCACCTCTGCTTGGGGGCTGCTCCACTTATCTACTACCATCTTGGTAAAGTAAAACTCCCTTCTGCTCCATCAGAGCCTCTGATCCTCTATTGTTAGGTTATGGCCTCATAAGCCTTCTCCTCCTTTGCAGTAAACTTCCCTCCTGTAAGTTTTAAATGTCTCTCCTATCCCCTCCCTCTCATGGGATCAGCTATCTTTAGTTCCCTTTCCCCAGGATCTCTATGATTATTCCTCCCCGTTAAGCTATTTCTCTAACTCGCTGATAGTTGTCTGGTCCAGGCAGCATTTGTAAGAGAGGGAGCGGCTCGCAACTTTTTTAATTTTGCCCCGATTTCTTTTTCTGCTACAAACCTTTAAATCGATAACTCTGCTAAAGCTCTAATCTATAGATGGTTAGAATCCTTCCAGCTCCCCTCTGTGCCACAACCAACATGGCGGACACTCTTGTTACCTCTAATGGTGCCCAATGAATGTAAGGCTCTGTTCTGTTTCAGGGTCGCCCTGCTCTTCGTGAGCTTCCCGCGTATCGTGAGAACGGCCTCTTTTCCAGACGGTAAGCCCGGCTTCCATCTCTTGGCCGATCGGCGTAGGCTCTTCGGTCGGTGGCAGAAGCTGCTGCTCTCTTAGACTGGGGTGAGAGTGAATGGCTCTCCTCCCAGTCTCTGGGGCTGGATCCTGCAGCTTTCGTTGACATAAGCTCTGGGGAATAGGACAGACTTGGTACCCCCGGCTCGGAGCTTCTGCGGCCCTTGTGACGTTGCTTGTGTGATTGTAGAGCTGGGATCGATACCGGTTCCTAACCGGTGGTGTACTCTCCGCGAGTCTAATGTGAGGAACGTAGGAAGTAGAAGCTTTAACCATGAAGGATAAGGAGTCTTCTCTTGTGTAGGCGTCTACAAGACTGAATGCCGGAGCCGCTCCTTCTGGATATGGGTGGAAAGAGACTTCTTGGGACCGCAGTGGCAGCTGGAGACCTTCAGTAAGCAGAACCTGACCCTGTCCAACGGGGGGGCAATTTATTGGCTGTAGCCCTGGGGAGATATATAAAGACCCCACGGCTCCAAATATAGTCTTTATCTTTGATACAAGATTGCCTCTGACATAGTAACGGGACAGGAACCCACTGGCGCATTTTACTTTGTCTGCCTGTACTACCTCCACTTGGTATCTATTCATGGTCTCTACTACCCCTTTGTGCATGGAATTATCAGTATGCTGCAGTTTAATCATTGGCCAGTCCTGGTTATCTTGTCCACAGCAGTGATAATGGTACATCAACACTGGGCCGTGGTCCCTAGGGCCCATTATGGCAATATTTATTCACTGTGGGGGTGAAACATCTGAAAGAGGCTTCTATCTTCCTTCCTTCTCCAGATGAGACGGGATACCCCGTCGTGATGGACGATTACCTCTCCTCGCAGTGCGGATATACCAAAAGCAGGGACATCTACGGCAATGTGGAGATCAGGATCTCCTTCCTCGGGTGTTGGATTCACAATGTGGTGCGTATCTGCCCGTTTGGGCACCGGTAGGGGTAAAAGTCCGCAGCGGCTGGTACAGTGTCCTTCTCTCGCCCCAGAACGACGAACAGTTCAACAGTCTGGTGCGGTTCAAGGTGGCCAAAAATGGTGTCGATTCCCAGTATATGGTGTCTCAGTCCTGTCGGCTTACAGACCCTTGGAACATGAGGGAGATCGTCTGTGAGGAAAACTACATGGAGGTAAGAGCTTGGACCGGTGTTTATGGACTCCTGTCCTGCCCCACAAGACTCGGTTCTCTCTAAGACTTGCCGCTCTAACTTTCTTATTGGGGAGTTGGAGTGGACACTGCTTCGTCTCCACCTACACTGAGATCACGACGTGTCCCATGCTGGGTCTGGAATATCTTGTTGGCGACACCAATGGTTCATAGGCTCGTTAGAAGTAATCTTAGTTGCAGCTTTCCTAGGGGTTCAGGATGGACTGAAGTGGGAGAAAGGGCAGCCCGATAAATAGGGGCTTGCGATAACCCCGATTGGCATATGAGGGGTGTAGGGGACGCCAACATGGCGCAGTAGGGGAGAGGAACCACTGCTGGAGAAGGAGATGCTAAAAAGGAGGTGGGATTTGACCCAGAAAAGCCATGTCATGGACGCCAGAGAGGTCAAAGAGGATGCATAAGGAGAAGAGCTGTTTGGGTGGAGACGAGATTGTTGGGGGATTTTCCCGACTTTCCCAGTTTCCAATCTGGTTAATATCTGATCTCCGCAGGTCTCTGTGATAAGAATTATCCCTCTAGAAAACTGGCTGAAAACCGATATTAGACTCTCATGGCCTGCCGTAAGTTGACTATTTTTTCAAATAATTGTATATTAAAATTCCTGGGTTATATAAATTTATAATCCCCCTCCCCCCACACAGGGTGGCGCGTCCCCACGCTGGCAGGTCGAGTTCATTGTGAACAACTCGATTATCACTCTCTCTTCAACAAACGCCTTTAAAAAGGGCTACGGACTCAACGCTACCGCCACCAGGGTGGTCTTCAGGGCACCGTACCGCACGGCAGAATCCGTAACTATGATGGTAAGGAATGGGAACTCTGGGCACTGCTGAAGGTGTTGGCAGTGGGTATAATGCCTCGTTGACCATCTTCTGCCTTATAGGTCGATGGCTACCGCTACGCTGGGATTCTAGGCATGATGTACTACTCCCAGCCTTTGGTTCGTCTCTATGTGAATACAACGCTGGCCTGTCCGTCCGGTAAATCACTACTTATGATTCAGAATGCCATATCGCTGTACTGGCCTCTGCAGGGCGGCTGTTGCATCTATCTACCACCCACTTGGAGGGGGAGGAAAAACTTCCACTCCATCCCATTTTAAGATTATGATCAGTTTTTTTTTTGTTTTTTTTTCTCTTCCCTCTCAGATCCCCCGATCTTCACGCCAACCTCTCTCATGTGGCGCTCGCCTGCCATACTCTCGCCTCTGGTCCTTGACCCCACAGCCTATATCGAAAGTGATCTAAACTTAGGCCTCGACGGGCAGCTAATAGACTCAAGCGTGATAACCAAGAATGGCTACGTTTTTCAAACCAGACCCACCGCTGTTGAGGTCATTGTGCCAATTGGTGCCCCTGGAGGCAACATTGAGGTGAGTGATCTGATTCCTATCCAACTGCTATGATCTGCTACTATGGAGAAGGCTTACTTCCTTGAGTAAGGGGAAGAAGAAGGCTTTAAAAATGAGCCAGCCGGGAGAGATATAGTATCTAACTGGTAATGAGATCCTGGTTGGAGCTGGAACTTGGTGGAAAATACAATCTCATGGAAGTGGTGGGATGGTGCACACTCTGCAGAGGTGACATGCTATTTAAGGTGTTCTTCATTCAGGGAACGTGAGTTGCAGAGCTACAAGGGAAGTTATCTTAATTACCCCTCGCTTGACTTCTATGCCTAACCCTCAAGACTTGGGGCAGAAGTTCTTGGTGGAGACTCAAGCTATGAATCTCTGAACTCCTAAAGTGTTGTATGTTGGTGGCTATCAAACATGGCTGGCAGGACCTCCTGCTAGATCTGCATGGAGCAAGCTTGACTCTTAAATCGCTGATCTTGATCAAAACTGTGCTGTATGACCATTGCACCCCAAGAAAATAGAAATCTGTATGTGTTCTGTCCCTAGAGCGTTATAGTGAATAACTCCTATGGGACGATTTATCGCATCCACCTGCTTCTGGTGCATGAGTGGAGAGAGTTGCCGGCTGATGTCACGAGACACACAATCTTAAAGCCAATTGCCACTGCTTTTAGGCCAGAAGTTCCAGTTTTTATTAACCGTAAGTCTTTTATTTTTTTCTGATTGTGTGCAGAAAGGGGTTAAGGTGACTTGCGTTATGTCAAGACAAGGATTGGGTCTGGTTTGTCCTGTAGAAGGAAAGTTAAGTTGAGATGTGCTGACTTGGCCACATGTCCCCTGTCCAGATACCAGATGCCAAATAACAGATGACTTCTTTGAAGTGTCGCTTGGTAACTTCTTCTCGGATGTTGAATTAAAGTCCCTTGAGATCAAGAAGGTTCCGTTTACCCTGGAAGAGGCCAAGGCTAGAGGTTTCAATGTGATGACCGTCCCCAATGCGAACGGTACCAATGCGTTCTACCTTCAAGTGCCTTTCAGCGATTCGCTTGTGGAGCAGAAGGTAGTTACCTACTTGACGTGTCTGGATCTTAAGTCTATCTGTATGTGCATATGACTGCTTCTGGCTGCAAGACTTGTTCGTGTCACCATCTATGTAACTGATTCATATGGGCTTCTTTACTCTACCGTTACTAGAGCCCTTATAAATCCAAGCTGTGATAGTGTGGTCTACAGCAATTGGACTATTCTCTAATATGGTGTTAGAGGGTGCCATGTTCAGTCTGCACCTAACATATATATATTTTCCACATCTTAAACATTCCCATCTCTGCTTTGTAGCATCTTCAGGGCCACCTGCTGCTCTACACTCTGCATGTGACCTATATCATGACCCTCCTGACAAAGCAGGACTTCCAGTACACGGATGTGGTGGAATGTATACGACAAGATGTTGGTATGTGAAACTTGCAGTCTCTACTTCATTCCATGTCATTACGCCAGACCCCTGATGGCTATTTCTGCTGTAGAGCCTCCTTCATGTAAGGATGAATGTGGTCCGGACAGGCTCATCCTTGTATTGACCCACGGCAATATGGATAGATACTGGGTTCCGTACATCCGAGAACTGCATCTGACAAAAGAGCTGGCACAGTCGCAAAAATACGTAGTTTCCGATCAAGGCTCCATCTACAGGCTCGAGGTCCCTCTGTTTGCTGCTGGCCTGTCCTACAAGGTGAGCTTGTGCAGCAAGTAGGACATCTTCCAAATGGGACATGTCAAGAAGTGAGGTAGCTGCATATGAGTTTATTTTTTGTTTGGGCATAGATAAGAAAAAATCTACTAGACGAACACCCCAACTCCTTATCATACTGCCTGTGAGGAAACTGAATGACCCAACCAGACTCTGACTAATGAGTCTACAGAGGGACTGACTTCATTAGCATTGCCATAAAGCATCAGCTAGGTAGCGCTTGAGGAGTCTCCTCAAACATCATAACTGTGAACTGTCACCTCCCGGGGCTGCAGATAAAGGGAGTTTATTGGAACAAAAATGTGTTAATGTCCTCCGGCATTTGTGTCCAGCACTGGGGTCTATGTCCATGGGGGGGGGGGGAACTCCATGGGATCTTACCTTTTTAAATAGCCCCATTACAGGCAAGACTCCTGAACTCTGGCTGCCACTGGCCTAGATGGGCTACATCTAATGGCTTGCGCCACTTCTCATTTAAATGTTGTCTTCAGGAAATCTCATTGCGGGGAGTCCTTGTTGCGCTGAACTTCACACTGAGAGACAACAAGACCTTGGACATAAAGTTTAACTGCTTAGTGGAGTGCAGGTTCCCCACTGATCGGCTGCTGGGTGAGTAGATGAGCACACAACCTCAAACCACAGCTTTAGAAAAGACAAGATCTGCCTACCCAGCGTTTCTTCTTCTGACATCCTCAATGATCTTCTCTTCTGCAGTTTGTCTTCCTAATGGCACAATGGCCGCCACAGTACTGGGCTTGGATACCAAACCAAACTTCAATCCTGCCAGGACTCACCTGAAAGACCCGACATGCAAACCCCAGGAAGTGGATGACACGCGTGCCCTCTTCGTCTTCCCTGTCTTTAGCTGTGGGACTATAAGGAGGGTAAGATCCAGATGCTCAGCTATGGTTGAAGGAACCTGTTGTGCTAAACTACTCTCCTCTTCAGTACATGAGCACCCGGTTTAGCTGGTGATATTGTAGTCTTTTAGGTTCTAGCTCTTGGTCACCTATGGATGACTTTGAGAGGTTCCCACAAAAACACAACATTCTGATTTGAGAATACACTTCACCGAAGTTTAGATTCTCGACATTCTTGAAATCTGGGTTCCCAGCTGAGTTTTGTCGAGGAAACAAGACTGTCCCTAAGGACCTCCTCTACTTGCCATGCTCCACCCAAGTTGGTGAGGCTTTAGTTGGGTCCCTGTTGACTCGCCATAGTGTCGCGTCTCTCCGTTTCTTTGGCTTGATGGAAACTTTGTCTTAGTTGAGTAACAATTTGATCCCTTTTCTGCAGTTTGATGGGGATTTTTTCATATATGAAAACGAAGTTACTTTTGATCGGGAATATTTACCACAGGATCAACCAATAATAACACGGGACTCAAAATACAGGTGACTTCCTACCATTCCTGCTCTTGTATGACCCAAACCTTGCCTTTGCCTCTGAATAAGGTCCTCCGTATAGACAGACCTGTCTTTATCTCGGGTCTTCTCCTGTACCATAGGCTGACCCTTCGTTGTAAATACCCTGTCCGAGACACTCAACGGATGTATGGTAGATACAACAAGACTACTCCAATCAGGCGTGGCTTCTCGGCAGTCTTAACGGGTGACAAGTCTAAAGGTGACTGTTACGTCTGTGTCCATTATGAAAGCACCGTATGCTTTTCTTTCCATTACTGCTGTTCTGTGCTCATTAACGTTCCGTTCTTTCTTTCCAAGTCCTGAGGAAGAGAGCAAAGGACAGGCTGGATGCTGTGCTAAGGGTTGCAAAGGGTAAGGATGCCCGGGAGCAGAGCCTACGCCTCTGGCTGGTAGTGAGGTGGAGTAGTTACTCCTGGAATGGTGCAAATCCAGAGGTGCCATGTTGAGTTGCGGAGAAGAAGCTGATGAGGCTCTGCCATGCTTGATGTAATGTCCAGCAAGCTGTCTTTATTTCATAGATGATGCTTTCACCTCCTTCTACCAGTCCGGAGACTTCCCTGTGTATATGGCAAGAGATACCAGCCTCAACCTCGAAGCTGACATAAATGGGAGGATGGCCGGGATGTCCAGGGTCGTATTGCGGGAGTGCTGGACTACACCAACGCCTCAGATGGATGGCTCTCCACAATGGGACTTGGTGGCAAATGGGTATGGGCTTGGTCTTATACCTTATTCCTCATGACTTCCAACAAAAGTGGAATCTGCTGCAGTGTTCAAGGTGGCAGATCGGCCCCGCTCTGTCTAGTCTGCCAGTGTCTCCTGCTGTAAAGACTCAAACCTTACTCAGTCGTTGGTCTCGTCTTAGATTCAGGAGCCACATGGCCATCCCATGCATGTTTAAACCCCCTCACTGTATTACCCTCTACCGCTTCTGCTAGGAGGCTGTTCCACTTATGTACCGCCCTCTTGGTGAAGTAAATCTTAAACCGTAGTCATCTAATCCTGCGTTTAGAAACTGTTAAAGCATCAAACCTCTTAAGCAGTTAAACCTTTCACAATAACACGGTCTCCAGCCAGCTGCATGTAGCTACACACATTCTCTTAATGAGGACGCCTAGTCCTGTCAGACTGCCAGCTCCATTTTAATGTCGTAACCGATACCCCATCTGAGTGGTGGGGACTCTAGTACTTAACTAACAATATGGTGTTTCTAGGTGTGCCAAAGATGGTGCAGCCTATTCTACCAAGCTCCAGACATCACCGGACTCTCCTCCGCGGTTCCAGGTGAAGATAGGAAGTGGTCTCCATGAGCCCGGCAACCAGGTTAGCCGGACATGCAATGTGCTCCAGTCTTATCCCCGGCGGGTAACCTGGTTTCTAGTGACTCCTTTCTTCTTGCTCTTGCTGCAGATTTACATTCATTGCCTAATATCCCTGCATGATGACGATGCTATAAGCTGCAACGGGGTTGGTGATGGACCGGAGCAGAGAATGGGTGAGTCCCTTGATTGGCATGGACATCACCATTGCTATCACATCACCATCACACTGGCATCACCTTTCTCTTTATAGGGAAGAGATCTGTGCTCCAGAGGGTGCCGTACGAAGCGGTCTCTGCAGGGCCCATCCAGATCCTGGCACGAGATAACGGTGTTGCGTATCAGTGTCTCGGTGAGTTCTCTGACATTAAATTCCCTACGACCCCTCACGGTACAGACATGGCTTCCACTAACGTCTCTCCGTTCTGTTCCAGGAGACGAGTCGTGGTCGGTGTGGACCTGGATCCTGTCGGCTGGGCTTGCTGTGTTTGCTGTGGTCACTATTGCCGCTGTCACACTTGCTGTTCGGCTTTTTGTATGCTAAATAAAACAAAATAACGTTTACGCTCTGTCTTGTTCATGGTTGGGATTGGGTCTCGTGGGCATGGTCCGTCTGGAGTTAAAGGTGCAGCTGTGTGTCTTCTGTATCTCTAGAACAACACCAATGGGTTCCACTATCTCCGGGGTTTAGCTTCTGGGCAGCCACATCTAGGCTTGTTGGGTTGCCATCAAGATCCCTAAGAGTCCACCGCTAGCCAGCTTCTAGGAGAGTGGAAGTGAACCCTTGTGCTCTGAGGAGAGTTCAGTCTGGGGAGGACAGCAAATGGCCAAAACCCTACTGCTATTCCAAAGGGGATGGTTCTAGATCCTCTGGACATCTTGTAGACCTTGATTGTCTAGAAAACGAGTCGCGTCTGGTAAACTGGGAACAACTGGGCTGCGTGAGGAGCGTAGGCTGGCGCCCGGCAGGCTTAAAATAACCATAGAGGTTTTCAGGGGCTGGTTAGATAGAGGGGATGTGAGATGCATCTCTGGTAGCTATGCTAACGATGGAGGGAGTCGGTAAAGGGACTTCACTGCCACCACATGGCTCCTACAACGGGGCAGATTGTTCTTCATCCATGATTAAAGAAAATGCGGGTTTTTATTTTTGAAATGCATGTGGGTTTTTTTTTTTTTTTTTTTTTTTTTTTTGGTGTAACAAAAACTGCAAACGTCAAAGCACTACACGTTGTAAAAGTTGTATAGTATTAAATTGGTCTTGTCTTGGATTCGGGATATGTCTATCCTGTGTTTAAATTCCCTCACTGTATTAGTCTTAGGCTTCTGCTGGGAGGATGTTCCACTTAATTACTACCCTCTTGGTAAAGTAAAACTTCCTTACATTCCATCTAATCATCTAGTCTTAGATTATGGCCTCTCGTAACTTTTTTTTTTTTTTTTTTTCCCCTTCTTTACACCATACCTGCCAACATTTAAAATGTGAAAGAGGGACACTGAGTCATGGGAAGTGCAGCAACAGTAAAGCTGCAGATGCTAGCTGTGAACTAAAATTCCCATGACTCTCAGCCAGCCAGGTGTCCACCATAATACTGGCTTAGAATCACTGGAAGAGCAGTCCACCGCAGCAGAGATTTTATTTTTAATTTAAAAAGGCTAATGTTAGCCTCCCTCCTTTGATTTTGGAATGAAAACATTTGCTACTGGGGGTGTCTGTGACCCCAGGGCAACGCTGGTCCAATCTCAAAGTGCCTGTCCTTTAAAGGGCTGCTCTATAATATATCACAATATGCTGTATTGACCCCAATACAGGCTGCACCCCCCCCACAGTCTTTAAAGTGGGGTGCGGCCTATAATCGGGGTTTAGTGCAGGGATGCGCAATTCATATCTCCCGACACACATGCAGTTCCGGGTACTCTTATTTTTTTTCCAGGGTTAGGATCCAGATATCCCGCAGCGCTGCAGGGGACCCGGATCCTCCTCTCCGGTGGACGTCTGCGCGATGCCGGGGCTTCTATGGTGGAGCACCGGCGTGACGTAACCTTCCGGCTGGCCCCTTCTAGACACCAGGGAGTCTGGGGGTGCATTGGTAAGTCTGGGGGGATATCAGGGGGCAGAGTGGTATTTCTAGGGGGCATAAAGCATATATAAAGCGCTGACAGACTCCATGGTGCTGTGTACAAAGGAGAAAATGTTAGATAAGGACAAATATAATACAGCAATTGACATACAGATAAAAGAGGAATGGATCTTTGCGATGGGCTGAGAAAGGGTTAATAAATAGCTGAGGCACCGCAGCGAAGCTCCTTTCAGAAAGCTGGGATGGGGTTAACAGACGGTCTTTTCTGTTTAATGTCTTTCGGTGATGAGAATGGAAGGTATAGGAGAGGGGGGGGAGCGGAGGAGAGTCGGGAGGAGGATGGATGCGGTGCAAGCATTGGATGAGGATGGAGAGAGGGGAGAGCGGCATCACAGTCTGAGAGGGAGGCTGAGCCCATCCTACAAACACGGCATCATCGTGATGAGAGACACACGGGTGAGTGGGGCAGCTATACGGACCCTGACCTATAGACATATATATGGGGCATCAGCTGGGGGCAGGCCCTGACCTATAGACATACGTATGGGGCATCAGCTGGGGGCAGGCCCTGACCTATAGACATACGTATGGGGCATCAGCTGGGGGCAGACCCTGACCTATAGACATATATATGGGGCATCAGCTGGGGGCAGACCCTGACCTATAGACATATATATGGGGCATCAGCTGGGGGCAGACCCTGACCTATAGATATATATATCGGGCATCAGCTGGGGGGACAGACCCTGACCTATAGACATATATATGGGGCATCAGCTGGGGGCACCGGGTGGCCATCTGGCACGTCAGCCAAATACATGGCTGGCCGCTGGCCGTCAGGAGAACATCAGGACAGGAAATTGATGAGATAATGCTGGCTCTGCCACAGGCTGCCACCGGTCGCAGCTTCCGTGAGATGGAGCTTTAAAGAAAATATCTCCCAGACCCACGCGGTAACTAGTTACTAAAAATAAACGTGTTTCATATTTACCAAATCCACTAAATTCCTTCCGCCTCGTCCAGCGCTTGCTACGTTGTATCGGCTACCAGCTGGTATTTCTGCGTAGTTCACGTTTCGTACCGGACTGAAAACCAAATCCGTTGTGTAATTAGGAATTGGGTAGGAAATTATGGAATTTGGCACTTCTAGGAATGACCTATTCCAGTAACGTTCGTAAAACCCGAACAGAATGTAAGGAAGTTTAATTTTGCTGGTGGATTAATGGAACAGTCTCCCAGCAGAAGGGGTAAGTGGCTAATAAAGTGCATGGGATAGGCATACGGCTCCTGAATCTAAGACGAGGCCGCAGCAGAAGAGGCGGGAAGACTAGGGGCCGACTATGTGTAAAACACGGGTTGTCACGTTCTGTTTCAGGATGATGGGAGTCAGCGTTTGGAGCATTTTCTTGGCGACCTGGCTCTTCTGGGTTCATTACAGGTGAGATGGAGCTTCCTTCAGTAGATCCGTCGCTTAGAACAACAATGGATCCCGAGAGATTCCTCTAAGGTTCTACTTGGCCTGTGAGGCGGTCCTTTCTCAGAGGCCATTCTCTGTCTTTTTGGAACGTTATCGTTGTTTTCTGGTGGATCTGGCACCAGATTGTACGTAGCCTCCAGCTCTGTGTTGGGGGGGGGTAACATTGGTACATGTTCTAGACCTAGCTCTGGAACGTCATTGGGACCTCGCCTTGGTTAGTTTAATTATACAGCAGCTGGAAGTTGTCCTCCCATCCTTGGCGTTCCAGGAGGCAGTAAAACCCCCCCTTTCGTGAGACAGAACCTTACGTTTCTTGTCGCCTTTAGGGATTCCGGTACTTCCAGCCATGGCTTCGAGGGAGAGAGGAGATCCTGATCACCGTAGTCAATGAAGATCTGGTACTACGGCCGGTCCATCAGCTGCAGTCTCTTCTGTTCTGGCTCCTGTCTGTTGCTCTCTCTCTTTACTCTTTCGTTGTTGTTTGTTGGCTCGCTCTGTCACCTCTCTCCTCTTTACTCCTTATCCTTCCTTTTTCTTTATTAGTCTTGGGATCTGTCTTTGTCTCTTTTTTTTTTAGAGCTGTCCCTCTCTCCGTTCGCCTGTCTCTCTCAGCAGTGACTCCAATGGCCGCACTCCTGTCTACAACCATGAGCAAAACGCCCACAGGTACGTACCGGATCGCTGTGTCTCGGGATAAAGGGCCGGGGCAGTTGGCTTTCCCTTGGGTGTTGATTTGACCCTGGTCTCTTTCTTCAGGGATTCTTCTCTCCTCCCTCCCGCCTCTCCTTGTGATAGAGAAATTGCTATCCCGGTAAGACTGGTCTCCTCCATCACTCTTCATGTTGCCGATATAATATCCTTGTATCTCGTGGCAGCTCTACGGTTCTGCTTTAACCTCCAATGTCTAAAGAAGACCTCTCCATGTCTATATCGTGTCCTTCACCACGCTCTAGACGTTCTACCATCCTTTTCTTCTCCTTACCACTTGTCCCATGCCTCTACTTCTTATCTCGGCCTTCTTATGCCCATCGCTCTCTTCTGACCCTAGGAGACGCACTGCACTCTTTTTCTATTGGCTGCCTATGCCAAGTATGGCCGCCCGTATGTCTGGGTAAGGTCCAATCACCAGCGTCTGATCGGCGGAGACCAAGATGATTCGCGTTTGAGGGACACTCCGCTGGCGCTTCCATCTTCCTCCGAGTGGAAAAGAAGAGGTATTTCCCCAAATGTTACCCCTCCTCCCGCCAAGAGCCATCGCTCCACAAAAATACCACGTACATGGGGCATGGTCAGCCCCGTAAACACGTCATGTAAGACGGAGACCTAAAGGGTATTGTGGGCTCTAGAGGCTCAGGAATCGGAGATTTACTGAATCCTGTATTTACCCCGAGCTCTTTCCTTCCCAAAATCAGATAACTCCCCAGAATTATTTTTACTTAATAAAATCAACTCAGTTTCTTGAGTTTGAGTTCAAGTCCCTTAATAGTGGGAAAGCGTTATATTACTGTATATACAGCGCTGGGGGGTTATATTACTGTATACAGCGCTGGGGGGGTTATATTAATGTATACAGCGCTGGGGGTTATATTAGTGTATACAGCGCTGGGGGGTGATATTACTGTATACAGCGCTGGGGGTTATATTACTGTATACAGTGCTGGGGGGTTATATTACTGTATATACAGCGCTGGGGGGTTATATTACTGTATACAGCGCTGGGGGTTATATTACTGTATACAGCGCTGGGGGTTATATTACTGTATACAGAGCTGGGGGGTTATATTACTGTATACAGCGCTGGGGGTTATATTACTGTATACAGAGCTGGGGGGTTATATTACTGTATACAGCGCTGGGGGTTATATTACTGTATACAGCACTGGGGGTTATATTACTGTATACAGCGCTGGGGGTTATATTACTGTATACAGTGCTGGGGGTTATATTACTGTATACAGCGCTGGGGGGTTATATTACTGTATACAGCGCTGGGGGTTATATTACTGTATACAGCGCTGGGGGTTATATTACTGTATACAGTGCTGGGGGTTATATTACTGTATACAGCGCTGGGGGTTATATTATTGTATACAGCGCTGGGGGTTATATTACTGTATACAGCGCTGGGGGTTATATTACTGTATACAGTGCTGGGGGGTTATATTACTGTATATAGCGCAGGGGGAGGTTATATTACTGTATACAGCACTGGGGGTTATATTACTGTATACAGCGCTGGGGGTTATATTACTGTATACAGCGCTGGGGGGGTTATATTACTGTATACAGCGCTGGGGGTTATTACTGTATACAGCGCTGGGGGTTTTTATTACTGTATACAGCGCTGGGGGGTTATATTACTGTATACAGCGCTGGGGGGTTATATTACTGTATACAGCGCTGGGGGTTATATTACTGTATACAGTGCTGGGGGGTTATATTACTGTATATAGCGCAGGGGGAGGTTATATTACTGTATACAGCACTGGGGGTTATATTACTGTATACAGCGCTGGGGGTTATATTACTGTATACAGCGCTGGGGGGTTATATTACTGTATACAGCGCTGGGGGTTATTACTGTATACAGCGCTGGGGGTTTTTATTACTGTATACAGCGCTGGGGGGTTATATTACTGTATACAGCGCTGGGGGGTTATATTACTGTATACAGCGCTGGGGGTTATATTACTGTATACAGCGCTGGGGGGTTATATTACTGTATACAGTGCTGGGGGTTATATTACTGTATACAGTGCTGGGGGTTATATTACTGTATACAGTGCTGGGGGGTTATATTACTGTATACAGTGCTGGGGGTTATATTACTGTATACAGAGCTGGGGGGTTATACTACTGTATACAGCGCTGGGGGTTATATTACTGTATACAGCGCTGGGGGTTATATTACTGTATACAGCGCTGGGGGGTTATATTACTATATACAGCGCTGGGGGTTATATTACTGTATACAGCGCTGGGGGTTATATTACTGTATACAGCGCTGGGGGTTATATTACTGTATACAGCGCTGGGGGTTATATTACTGTATACAGCGCTGGGGGTTATATTACTGTATACAGTGCTGGGGGGTTATATTACTGTATACAGTGCTGGGGGGTTATATTACTGTATACAGCGCTGGGGGTTATATTACTGTATACAGCGCTGGGGGGGTTATATTACTGTATACAGCGCTGGGGGGTTATATTACTGTATACAGTGCTGGGGGGTTATATTACTATATACAGCGCTGGGGGTTATATTACTGTATACAGTGCTGGGAGTTATATTACTGTATACAGTGCTGGGGGTTATATTACTGTATACAGCGCGGGGGGTTATATTACTGTATACAGCGCTGGGGGTTATATTACTGTATACAGTGCTGGGGGGTTATATTACTGTATACAGTGCTGGGGGGTTATATTACTGTATACAGCGCTGGGGGGTTATATTACTGTATACAGCGCTGGGGGTTATATTACTGTATACAGTGCTGGGGGTTATATTACTGTATACAGCGCTGGGGGTTATATTACTGTATACAGCGCTGGGGGTTATATTACTGTATACAGTGCTGGGGGGTTATATTACTGTATACAGCGCTGGGGGTTATATTACTGTATACAGCGCTGGGGGGTTATATTACTGTATACAGTGCTGGGGGGTTATATTACTGTATACAGCACTGGGGGGTTATATTACTGTATACAGCGCTGGGGGTTATATTACTGTATACAGCGCTGGGGATTATATTACTGTATACAGCGCTGGGGGTTATATTACTGTATACAGCGCTGGGGGTTATATTACTGTATACAGCGCTGGGGGTTATATTACTGTATACAGCGCTGGGGGTTATATTACTGTATACAGCGTTGGTGATTAAGGAAACTGAATTATTCCTGCAGTATCAGTAAGATCCCTCTAATAATTTAAGCTCTCCTCACAATAAATGAGAAAGCAGATCTTGATGACATTCTCTCTCCTCTCTCTCTCTCTCTCTTCTCTCTTTCTCTCTCTCTCCTCCTCTCTCTTCTCTCTCTCTCTCTCTTCTCTCTCTCTCTCTGTCTCTCTCTCTCTCTCTCTCTCTCTCTCTCTCTTCTCTCTCCTCCTCTCTCTCTCTCTCTCTCTCTCTCAGATGTGGCCGTGTGGCACGTGGTATGGGATGTGGTCAACGCCTGCATCTCTCCACCTCCGAGGAACGCTCTAAGTGTGGACTTTGCTTACTTGCGCTCTCTTCCCCTTTCTGAGAGGTCTCTCTCCTCCGGAGCTTTAATCGGCTTCTTCCATCGCCTCTTGCTCCGAGAACCCAGAGGGACCCCGTTATATACATACGGTGGGTATAACATGGCGGTCCGGCTCCCCTCCGGTGTCTGGGATGTTTATAGCGCCCTGGAATCTGCATTCTCTATTACCTGCTTTGACAAATGGCCAGCCCGGCCCTGCTGTTAGGAATACTCTGCTTGTTTATAAGTGATAATATTGACAGAGGCTCGTTTCCCGGGTCGTTCCGCTGTCTATGGCCGGGCTGATTGCTAATCAGACATAAATATTAACCCCGGCTCTTCTGCCAAATGTTTGAAGGAGGCTGCATTGTGAGCACCAGGGAGGGCCGGCGTCGTTCAGCAGACCCGGGCGAGAGGCCTGATGGTACCATAGGTCAGAACACACTGGGGTCCAGTCCTGGCAAGCATAAATTAACCCCAAAGGGAACTGCGCAGAATAGATCTCCCATGATAGGAGCAAACAAAGGATCCAGGCATGGTGTGAATTCTGCATACAATTCTTTCTGATACTTGAGTGTTGCTCTACAAGCCTGATGTGGCCCAGAATGTTGAAGTCGGAGCAGCCTGGGGGGCAATTTACACTACTTCCCTCATTGCCCTCCCCTACTGAGCACTTGGTGCATCATCTGCCTGGTAACCCCCAAGCTATGAAAGGAAGATTTGGGCTAGCCACACACAAAAAAGCAGGATTTGTCCTCAAAAGGGTGAAAAATAGAACTTGCAGTTACATCGGCCCCGCTCCCCCCGTCTAGTCGCCCGTTTCTCCTGCTGTAAAGACTCCAACCTTAATCAGTTGTTGGCCTCGTCTTAGATTCAGGAGCCGTTTGTCTATTCCATGCATGTTTAATACCCCCCTCGCTGTATTACCCTCTACCACTTCCGCTGGGAGGATGTTCCACTTATCTACCGCCCTCTTAGTAGTGGTCTAATAGGTGTTCTAATGAGCTTTGATTCCTGGAGCTTGCTCCCCAAACTTGGGGATTTACAATCAGTGCCCACCATGGATGGCACATTAGACCTCCAATCTCTCTCTCTCTCTCTCACCTACCCTCTCTCTCACTCTCACTCTCTCTCCCACCCTCTCTCTTTCACCCTCTCTCTCACCCACCCTCTCTCTCTCATCTCTCTCTCTCACCCACTCTCTCTCTCTCTCTCACCCTCTCTCACCCACCCTCTCTCTCTCACTCTCTCTCCCACCCTCTCTCTTTCACCCTCTCTCTCACCCACCCTCTCTCTCTCATCTCTCTCTCTCTCACCCACTCTCTCTCTCTCTCACCCACCCTCTCTCTCTCACTCTCTCTCCCACCCTCTCTCTTTCACCCTGTCTCTCTCACTCTCTCTCCCACCCTCTCTCTCTCACCCTCTCTCTCTCCCTCTCTCTCCCACCCTCTCTCTTTCACCCTCTCTCTCTCTCACTCTCTCTCTCACTCTCTCTCTCACTCTCTCTCTCCCTTGGTCCTTCTCTATTGCTATTTCTCTGTCTCAACCAGTAATCAACAACCTCTCTCTCTCTCTCTCTCTCTCTCTCTCTCTCTCTCTTGTTGCAGTCTGGGAAGAGTTGGGGGAGCTCACGCGACTCCATGCGCAAACACTGCAGGATCTAACGGATAACAACCTGATAAGGAACCCGTTGTAAAGATTCCCCCCAAATACGACAAGAAATCGCGGCGGCGTTGACGGCGACCACATTTGATCTAAAATAAGACTTAACCCCTTAAGGACAATGAGTGGTTCCTAAACCCATTGAAAACAATGATTTGTTTGATTATACATGTACGGGCTTTGTCATTAAGGGGTTAAGAGACTATTTAAAAAAAATATATATATTTTTTTTTTAAAAAACAACAATGGTGAAGGTTTGTGCCATGTTCTGTCCGCAATCCCTCGCCCAATGAGAGCAGAGGAGCTTGAGTATGCATTTTTTTTTTTGAAACATTCTAAATCGCTGATATTACTCTAGATATAATAAAGTATTTCATTAATTGTTAGAAATACATTTTGGCTCCAGGAAAATTACTTTTGTGCCCTGGAAAATATATATTTTTTTAAATTTATTAATCATTAGGCCTCCCTGAAACTCCTCAAATATTTTCCGGGTGTAATTTGAAGATTCATATATTTGACAAGCTGCACCTAAAATATACTGTATTTTCGAGATTATAAGACGACCCTGATTATAAGACTAAATTTAATTTAGGAAAGAAAGAAAAAGCCTGAATATAAGACTACACTATATGAAAAAAAAGGTTTTACTGGTAAATATTAATTCATGTAAACTATTTTTTCATATTTAATAAAAACTATGCTTCAGAAAAACGCACTCGCCGCTCCGTAGTGTCAGCCTGAATGCAGGGGCATACCTAGAAACCACGGGGCCCCCTGACATTAACAAGCAACATGGCCCACAGTGCCATATTTTCCCACAAACAGCCTGCTTGTGCCATATTTTCCCACAAACAGCCTGCCTGTGCCATATTTTCCCACAAACAGCTTGTCTGTGCCATCTTTGCCCCCAAACAGCTTGTCTGTGCCATCTTTGCCCCCAAACAGCTTGTCTGTGCCATCTTTGCCCCCAAACAGCTTGTCTGTGCCATCTTTGCCCCCAAAGAGCTTGTCAGTGCCCCAAACATCCTGTCATCTTTGCCACCAGACAGCTTGTTTATGCCCTGATGCCCCTCTTTCCTCCCCTGATGCCCCTTTTTTTCTAGGAGGTCGGAATGTTTGCTGGGTATGGGGGTATTGCAGGGTTCTACGGCCCTGAAAACCCCGGGGGATATCTGCCCAACATATAGTGTTTGCTTTTTATTGTAAATAGTAAACCTCTCTGTTATTTCCTGTTGTAAATTCCTTGATCGCGTATTAATTTATTTGTAGGTCACAAAAAAAGTCGTAGTTAGGCCCCGCCCTGGCCACGCCTTTAACCACACCCCTTAACCCTCTTTGGCCACTTGAAACGTTGGGCGATATGAAACATGTACGCGCCGTGCCGCACACGTGTGTATTTGCGGAGCCGTAGTATGTGTGGCTTGCATCCTACCCGGGATTATCCCCAACATTTATTTCACCCCACCATGCTCTCTTACCCCTTTTCACCGCCGCCCCACCCTGAGCCATTATCCTTCCCGCTGACCCTCAGAACGCCTTTCCAGCCTCGGCCCCCCGGCCAGCTGTGTTTTGCATGCTCACAGCTGCTCTATTTACACAGATGTTATTCTTTCTGAAAATGCGGCGTGGAGAATTATGCGTAAACATGGATTGGACTGACTTTCCTCGCCACTAAATTCTGGGTTCTTGGTCTCGTCTTCAGGAGCCGTATCCCTATCCCATGCACGTTTAAATTCCCTTACGATGTTAGCCTCTACCACTTCTACTGGGAAGCTGTTCCAGTTATCTACCACCCACTAAGTAAAGTAAAACTTCCTTACATCGCATCTAAACCTTTCACCCTCTAGGTTTAGATTCTTGTTCTACGTTATGGATCATAGTAAAGGTCTCATTCCAACGGCCGGCGTGTGTCACCAAGCCTTGGTAGCCTTAAAACCTTGGGGTCTCCTGGTTTATACCCCCTGCCTCCCCCAAGATTGTACTTTAAAGGCAGGCTTGACTGGCAGGCCAGAGAAGAGCCACTGGCCGACAGCACCACATACTCGCTGAATCTGCTGCTGCCGTGGCCGCGGTTATGGCATCAAGCAGCCAACTGCCTTAAAGTGCCAGGGCCGCCTCGTCGCCCCCACTCCGGCCCTGTTTAAAGGAATGGTGTCTGGAGGGGCTGGGGCTCTGATAATTTGAGGCTGCTGTTTTATAATTTCCCTCTAAGCCGCCCAGTTAAACCCCTGAGTAATATATACAGAGTACTATACACAGCGTAATATACAGAGCATAATATACACAGCGTAATATACACAGTGTAATATACACAGTGTAATATACACAGAGTACTATACACAGCGTACTATACACAGAGTAATATACACAGAGTAATATACACAGCGTAATATACACAGTGTAATATATACAGAGTAATATACACAGAGTAATGTACACAGAGTGATATACGCAGAGTGATATACACAGAGTAATGTACACAGAGTAATATACACAGCGTAATATACACAGTGTAATATACACAGAGTAATGTACACAGAGTAATATACACAGAGTAATTTACACAGCGTGATATACACAGAGTGATGTACGCAGAGTGATGTACGCAGAGTGATATACAGCGTAAAATACGCAGAGTGATGTACGCAGAGTGATATACGCAGAGTGATATACGCAGAGTGATATACAGCGTAAAATACGCAGAGTGATGTACGCAGAGTAATATACGCAGAGTGATGTACGCAGAGTAACATACGCAGAGTAATATACGCAGAGTGATATACCCAGAGTAACATGCGCAGAGTAATATACGCAGTGATATACCCAGAGTAACATACGCAGAGTGATATACGCAGAGTAATATATACAGCGTAATATACGCAGAGTGATGTACGCAGAGTAATATACGCAGAGTGATGTACGCAGAATGATATACGCAGGGTAATATACCCAGAGTGATATACACAGCGTAATATACCCAGTGATATACTCAGGGTAACATATGCAGCGTGGTATACGCAGATTTATATACGCAGAGTGACATATGTAATGTGACATGCCCAGAGTGCTATACGCAGAGTAATATACACAGGTAACACGCACGGGCGCTCCGTGTCCGTGTAATGGATGTGTTCTGTGAGTTTTGGCTCTGCTCAGCTTCACGTGCGGGGAGGGCCTGAGGAAGCTCACACGGGCGTGGGATAATCTGACAGCCAAGAGGCTGTCACGGAGACTGGGACCACACGCACGAACATGCGTGTGCATCCACATACATGTCTCATCAATCAGCTGCCGTGTCACATTCAATCTGTCCCTCAATCACAGTTTTTCCTGATCTATCTCCATTATTTGATTCGCCTGCCCCCTCTTTCCTCTTTTTTCCCTCACTCCTCACTCGCTTATCTCCTTCTCTCTCTCTCCGTCTCTCTCTCCCTCCCTCCTCTCCCATTCTCTTCCCCCTCCCTTTTTTCTCTCTATTTCCTGTCATTCTCTTTTTTTTTTTTTTTCACTTCTCTCTGGAACTAGCCCAGAATCTAGAAAAACACACAGATTTCCGACCAGCGGAATACAAGCACTCGTCCTGTTCTCTCTTCCTCCTTCCCTTCCTCCGAACTCTCAGGTCTGCTGCATCCTCGCCCCTTCACTCCTATACCTCGAAAACTCTCTCCCGTAACTGACTCAAGGCAAGACATTTGTTGACTGCAACTTTATTTAACTTACGAATATTTTTACAAAAAAAACCTGCTTGTTTTTAATAACTTAACCTCTAAAAAAAAAAAACACCAACGCAGCTGTTTTTTTTTTTTCCTCCCCAATTATTTTTAGAATTTTTTTAGAAAACGGATCTGTGTCTCTGTGATAAGCCTGCTCTTTTTAGGAACAAATCAGTCTTTTTGCACACTTTGGAATTTATTGAAAAGGATTTTTTTTTAAATATATAAAAATTGCAATTTTTTTTTTTTTTTTTTTTTTTTTTTTTTTACATGTTTGGTTCTTACTGGGATTATACAATTTGGAGGTCGGTTTCTTACATTGGATTACAAAGCGGATCTAAAGAGGGATTTAATTCATTTTATTGGATGCCTCGGAGAAAGTTCATGGAGTCACAGGATTTTTTTTTTCTATTTCCAGGAATTAATTGTTTTTAAACAATTAAAAAAGGGGGAGAGGACACCTCTGGGGGGGAGAAAAAATTATATTTTAGGATATAATGGCAGAATCTGCTTCTGGATATATGAAAAAGACTTTCCGCTATGTATAAGGAGCATTACACATGAACCGGAACACCTACAATTCCTCAATTTTTTTTTATTTTTTTTTAACGTCTAAGAATGTAATCGCAAATTTTGTTTTTTAAAATTTATTATTTCTACAACTTGGCAGTTAAACAAAAATATCTAAAATCGCTTGCCTCTCTTTTTTTTCCAAGTGGATATTTTTCCATTGGGTCTTCCAAATACATAAAGAAAAAAAGACTATTTTATCCAATTATTCACTTTAACAGCTCGGAGGAAGTTCGCTTTTTTCCCCCCTTCGCCATAACTTTAGTTTTTGCAGATAAATAAAGAGGGAATGACAGAGTGACATCGATGTCTCGGTGGCGCAAGAAAGGGACACGGAGAGGCACTCTTCTTCTGCTGCTGTTCCTGGCGCTGGCACTGGGGGGCGCAGCTCTCTGCCTGGCGTCCTTTAACCTGCTGCTGACGACCACAATCTGGGGCCACAGTCTGTGCCAGGCGCAGATCCAACCAAACCAGGTAAGGGGTCCTCTGCGACCTGGCGAGGCCAGAGCAAATCTACTCATGGCCTACAAGGAGTCCTGAGAGGTCCGAGGCCTCCTCTATTCTAAAAGGGAGATTTAAGCAATAGACAGCCAGGGGTAAGAGGAGACCAGAAACCAAACTGGTTTAAGGTAAGTTGTGAATACAATTACCTAGCAACGTAGAACCTGTGGGCAGATCAGCCACGCTCCCCCCCGTCTAGTCTGCCCCTTTCTCCTTTCTCAGTAGCCATATGTCTACCCCATTGATGTTTAAAAATTACAAAGATAGGTTATGAGAGCCAACTGGGGAGGGCCAACTGTTTCTATACACATTATCGGGGCTCTTGGGCTGTAGAACCCTGCGATACCCTCATACCCAGCAAACATTCTGACCTCCTAGAAAAGAGGGGCATCAGAGGCCCTCTCCGGCTGCCTCTGCTCACACCAGGAAGTGTGCACCGGAAGCATACTTCCTGCACATGCTCAGTAGCACTCCCCTTGAAGTCAACGAGAGCCGAGCTTCCCTTGAAATCAGCGGAGGTAGCAGCAGCCAATCACATGTATGCTAAAAAAACACTGGCGTTCAGACAGCACGCTTTTGATTGGAGGCCACTGCTCCAATTAATTTTAATGGGTTCTCGGGTCTCATTACTGAGCATGTGCAAGAAGTGTACATATGTATGTTTCCTGCTTTCACGAGAGGCAGAGAGGGGAGGAGTTAAAGGAGTCCAATAATAAAAAATTCCCGCCCCCCAATTTGCATGCAGTAAAATGCATTGGGGTGCATACAATTCGGGCTGGCATATTCCAATAAGGGGGTTTCATGGGGTGATAACTGAGGGTAGATGCCTCAACCAGGACACTGTCCTCTGAAAACAGATGACAGGCGGTCACTCTATGATAAAACTAAACCGCGGAATGTAGTGAGCACCTTGAGGATGTGGGCGCTGCCCTGGGTCAAGCATAGTGAAGTACACAGCTGCAGCAGTGCCCCTTAGAGGATATACCAGGTAGATCATGAGTTGTAAGGAAACTGGAGATGGAAGGTGAAATCTTTGAATGGGCCAACAATCTTCAGATGGGTTATATGGGTCTGATTTTTATATACCTCCTTTATGGAAAAAGCATATTATCAGCCTGCAGTGGGTGCGTTGTTGCCCTGTAGCATGAGTTTGATAGAAGTAAAGTATTATTATTAAAATAATGAATAAGACACACAATCTAGCAGCCGATCGGGAAGTGTAGGGTGGGAGACAACATGTTTTAAATATTTCGGGTCCCCCAACCACTGCTCTATTCACAGGCGCAGGGGGTCCAAGGGAGGCTATGTTTAGGTGTCTATCAAGGGGCTCCTCTGCTCCCTAATGGCCCCTATGTCCCAGGCACTTGGACGCCAGGTTCTGAAATTATAGCCCCAGAGCCGAGAGTCCATAAAGGAACACTGTAGCCCTAGTTTCATATAGCATGCATATTAAAGCTGCTCAGCTCCCATTACCCTTACATTTACAGGAAGTGTACTTAAGTACACTTCCTGTTTTCAGTAGAAGCAGCCGGGGGGAGGAGTTAAATGAGACAGATGTTTCATATTCTAACTACAATAAGAAAAGAATGCCTGCACCGATTTGCATGCAGTAAAATGCCTTAGAATCCATGCAAAATGGGCTTTATTTTTACTTTCTCTAACATTTTCAGGCCTAGACTATTCCCATAACTTTGTAAAGACCACACGTAGTTATAGGAAAAGTCTAGATCCAAAAAATGTTTAAAAAAATAAAACAAATAAAATAAAAACCGTAGACAGTAGAGAAATCTCGCAGGCCTCCCTGTTTCCCTTTCTAGACCACCGGGTAAATAGGCCACAGAGGACACAGCAAAGGTCATGGGTTCTGTTCCATCTGCAGCCCCCCGTGACCTTCATTGTTACATCACTGGATGTAAGTTGAAATATGTCAAAAAAAATGCTGAGCAAAACAATATGAAACGTTACTAAAATATCCACAAAGTTCTCAACTGTCATCCCGAATAAAAAGTGTGAAAAACACGCCGTTTGGGTCTGTTAGCGAGGCTGAACACTTTTCTGGAAAATAAAATGTTATCGCCTCAGACATTTAATTTTAATTAATTGATAATTCATTTTTTTATTAATTAATATTAACTTGATGTTCATTATCTAATTTTATTATGAACTTATTATTTATTTAGAGGTTGTTGTTGGATGGTCATAATCTGGTGCACCCTTGCCCTTTTCTTCTGGGGGGGTATTTAAAAAAGACTTCTTGAAATAATCATTTTTTTCCGATAGTAAGGTATTTAATGCCCATGTGGTCACTGCCGACGATGTTCGGATCGGCTCTGTCAGTTCTAGAACATTCTAGTGTCAGAGACACGTATACACACGCCAAGGGCACATACACCCCGCGGAGTGGACAGACACCTTCTAATAACGCTAATTCTCTAAATTTCAGGATCTTCCTCGACAAGGACCAAAGTCGGAGCCTCAGGTGAGACGGATGGAGTATATATGTATGGATGTCAGTGTGGGAGAATATGAGTGTGTTAGCATGAATGTGTGTGTGTGAGCATGAATGTGTGTGTGTGAGCATGAATGTGTGTGTGTGAGCATGAATGTGTGTGTGTTAGTGTGAGAGTGAATATGTGTAAGTGTGTGTTAGTGTAAGTATGTGCGTGTAAATATGTGCGCTAGTGTATATGGGAGGTTACCAGGGAGGGAGCCATGGGTCTATGGCACCATTTGGCTTCATCTGCCCCCTGGGCCGTAAGATGCCAGCCATCCCCTGGCACGCGTTCAGTCATTAATTGTTATGGGTGTTCTATACAGCGTGGGCAGAGCCAGACTCCAGGATCCATTTATATTTCTCTTACTCCGTCTTCTCATGCACTTTTTTTTATTTTACAGATTTTTTATCAGAATGTTTGGGAAAAACAGCAATTTCTTTATCAGAAATTAAGGGAAGAGAAGGATCGCCATAGACGCTCAGGTAATACCGGGCCCCAGCGAATCAGCGCCCCCGGGCGCGTAGCCAAGGAACAAGCGCTACCCGCACAGCCACACGTGCACGTTTAGGGCGTGTAACCTTCAAACGCCTTAAAACTAAGTTGATTCTCAAATTAAAATCACCATCACACCTCCCCCAGCGTATGGAGATCAAAGTAATTGAACACTTAGATTCAATAAGGCCAAAACTAGCCATTAAAATGTGTCCAGATCACCTTGATACCAAGTGCAACTGAAACAAGACAAGTACAACCTTTACATTTAAAACCTTACATACCTTACATGCCATATGCCGGCATTCCGCTTCTTAAGGACGCACAACGCTGGGCGTAAGTGACCTATGTCCTCCGTAATGTTAGCGGGCTGGAGTATTAGCGATCAACCACCGATCTCCCTTTAAACCGGCCCGCTAACCATTGTGTATAATGAATAAGTACAACAGGGGGGCCGAGGCAAAATAAAATATTACATTATTTAATGTAATACCAACAAGTAGTACTGTCTAGTGTTGACTGGAAAGCTAATATTCAGCCATCTTTGGTGAGAATTTTATTGCTCAACTTGTTGCAATTTTCCCCCTACATATATGTAATGAAACAATCTCCTGCTAATGACGCGCACTGCGGGCTGTGCAGGATTAAAAAAAAAAAACCTTTAAAATGTTATTTTTTTCCAGTAAAGAGAAACAAAGAGAGAAACAAAGGAAACCGTAAAACTGCACAAACCTCAGCAGCCCACTACGAAGGTTCAGTAATCTATAGTTTAAAATTGAAATACTCTTCTATAACACTCATAGCCCTCTCTATCACCCCTCCTATTCCTATATATATATATAACCCTCCCTATATCTCCTCCTATTACTGCATATAACCCTCCCTATAACTCTGCCTATTACTGCATATAACCCTCCCTATAACTCCGCCTATTACTCATATACCCCTCCCTATAACTCCTCCTATTACTGCATATAACCCTCCCTATATCTCCTCCTATTACTGCATATAACCCTCCCTATAACTCCGCCTATTACTGCATATAACCCTCCCTATAACTCCGCCTATTACTCATATAACCCCTCCCTATAACTCCTCCTATTACTGCATATAACCCTCCCTATAACTCCTCCTATTACTGCATATAACCCTCCCTATAACTCCTCCTATTACTGCATATAACCCACCCTATAACTCCTCCTATTACTCCATATAACCCCTCCCTATAACTCCTCCTATTACTCCATATAACCTCTCCCTATAACTCCTCCTTTTACTCATATAATCCTCCCTATAACTCCGCCTATTACTCCATATAACCCTCCCTATAACTCCTCCTATTACTCATATAACCCTCCCTATATCTCCTCCCATTACTCATCTAACCCTCCCTATAACTCCTCCTATTACTGCATATAACCCTCCCTATAGCTCCTCCTATTAGTCCAAATAACCCTCCCTATAACTCCTATTACTCCATATAACCCTCCCTATAACTCCTCCTATTACTCCATATAATCCTCCCTATAACTCCTCCTATTACTCCATATATCCCTCCCTATAACTCCTCCTATTACTCATATAACCCCTCCCTATAACTCCTCCTATTACTCCATATAACCCTCCCTATAACTCCTCCTATCACTCATATAACCCTCCTTATAGCTCGTATTACTCCATATAACCCCTCCCTATAACTCCTCCTATTACTCCATCTAACCCTCCCTATAACTCCTCCTATTACTCCATCTAACCCTCCCTATAACTCCTCCTATTACTCATATATCCCTCCCTATAACTCCTCCTATTACTCCATATAACCCCTCCCTATAACTTCTCCTATTACTCCATCTAACCCTCCCTATAACTCCTCCTATTACTCCATCTAACCCTCCCTATAACTGTCCTATTACTCATATATCCTTCCCTATAACTCCTCCTATTACTCATATAACCCCTCCCTATAACTCCTCCTATTACTCATAACCCTCTTTATAGCTCGTATTACTCCATTGAACTTTCTTTTGTATTTGTGCAGTGAGATCACCCAAGGGTTCATTACAAATGAACGCAGGTAAGTTAAATGCACAGCCGCCTCTCGCCTCCCTCTCTCTCTATGCATAACACAAACAGCAATCTCCCCTTTTTGCAGACAGTAATGGTACAATCCGCCACTGGATTGAAGTCCCTCTGAACTCCAGCAGCCCAGTCCAATACGACGACAAGAGGGGGGAATTTACCGTGAGCCGTAGAGGACTATATTATGTGTACTGCCAGGTAACATGAGCATGGACTTCACCATAACGTGTACCCATTGTACAGCACCATGGAATATGATGGCGCTACGTCAAACAATAAATACAGGAGCTCTTGGACGATGGAGGGTGGGGGGGCTCCTGTAGCTCTGTGCCGAATTGCTTTGAATATTTGCCCGTATTTCCCCATGTCTGGTACCCCAAAGGCCTATCCAGTTGTTTCCTTAAGAAAACAGGGGCATACGGATGAGTTAGGGTTTATATACAGAGCAGGTGATTTTGTTCACGCTTCATTTCTGTCCCTTTTCCCATCTTTAAGGTCCATTTCAATGAGGACCACAGCATCTACATCAAGCTCGATCTCCTCCTGGACGGCTCGTTGATCTTCCGTTGCCTGCAGGAATTCTCCGCGACGGCCGCCAGCATTCGTGGACCCGAGCGCAAGACCTGCGGCGTCTCCGGTCTCCTCACGCTCCCTTCTGGCTCCTCTCTCCGCGTCCGCACGCTCCCCGACGTCAGCTTGCGGGTAGAGCATTTCCTAACCTACTTTGGGCTTTTTCAGGTCCACTGAACCTGATACAAAAAGTTTACCCTAGTAGGGGGGGGTGGGAGCGGGCAGTAGGATGCCCACCCCATTCTGAACTTCTATTACAAGTCTGGACTACAGGCACAGAACCCACCGTAAAACCGAAATACACACGAGAAACCACGAGGACTACAGAGTCAAAAATCCAACTCATAGATGATTGATGCCACAATCTATAGTTAGAACCATCCAAGACATTTGTTAAACCCTAATCAGATGATTATTGGCTAAAACCGGTTTGCTAATCTAGAGCAGGATGAGACAATAATACCAACCCCAACTGGATGGGTGCCTTCACCTTTCCAAAACCAATGAACAAACTCAGCTGCAATGCCCGTGGTGTGTAACCCCCACGTCGTCCGAACCAGCGAGACGTAGAAAAAATATCACGGAAGCAAGAAATCGGTACAGATTCCATGTCTACAGCAAAAGAGGAACCGATGGATTGGCACATGGATATCTAGAATCAAGATACGGTGAGATATTGGCACAATTTTGACATCTAGAACCGAGATATGGTGAGATATTGGCACACATTTCATATCCTGAACCAGGGACAGAGCAAGTGATGGCCACTCATTTCATATCCAGAACCAGGGAGAAAGAGATTGGCACTCATTTCATATCCAGAACCAGGGAGAAAGAGATTGGCACTCATTTCATATCCAGAACCAAAGAGAGAGCGATTGGCACTCATTTCATATCCAGAGCCAGGGAGAAAGAGATTGACACTCATTTCATATCCAGAACCAGGGAGAAAGAGATTGGCACTCATTTCATATCCAGAACCAGGGAGAAAAAGATTGGCACTCATTTCATATCCAGAACCAGGGAGAAAGAGATTGGCACTCATTTCAAATCCAGAACCAGGGAGAAAGAGATTGGCACTCGTTTCATATCCAGAACCAGGGAGAAATGAAAAGATTGGCACACATTGGAGTTCAGAACCCCACTAACAATTAAGAACTGGTGAGATTTCCATGTACAATTACCCAGAATGCACTGTAAATCCAGAATCAGTGAATTAGAACTAGACAGGGAGAAGCAGGAGATGGACTGAACATCGCACCCATTCCTCTAAACCAGGAGGGCTGGAATTGTGGATACTACTACAGACCTGGGGTGGACTAAAAGTTCAGAACCAAGGAATGAGATATCTGGACCATGAATCCCAGCACAGAATGGGACAACTAGAGACGGTAACAAGAACTACAGGCCCCAGAATGCACTGCGATCCACATCATCCTTCTATACTTCACCACTGAGCCACCCCAGACTATATGTGCTTAGGGTTGTCATATTGGCCGATGTTTCCAGGATGCTGATCCCCAGCCGTAAGTCATACCTGGGAACTCTCCCGGATTCACTGCGAGACTGCGGGTGAAGGGTCACATCTCCAGGTCACAACAGAGACTGGGTGATGGGCGTTTAGGAACACCCACTCCCCACCCCTTTCCCCTCCCACCCCATTATAAATTTAAAGTGTTTGGAGGTAGCATCGCCCAAGTACGTCATCAGTCCCGTCCGCATACATTATCAGTCCCAGCCACTTACGTCATCAGTCCCGTCCAGCACTAACCCAGTGCCCCCCCCAAAGAAGAAGAACCTACAGTATGTGGGATTCATGAACCCACAGCAGGGCATCAACATAATCCCAATCGTAATGCAGGGAAGCACTTTATAGGTAATGGTCAGCAGCATGTATAAAACAGGTGTATGCGGGGGGGAAACTGCTGATATGGCAACCCTATTTGTCCTCCTAACCACTCCCATATCCATGCTGGGTTTTTACATACGCATAATAAAGGTATATTTCATACAGGTGTAACATGCGGCTACAGATGCAGGTGTACTAACTGCAGAAGTATTTGTCGGTATATTGTAATAAATGCAGTCTATACATACCGCTTCTATTAATGGATCGTCTTTGCAGTTACAGGCCGCTCGGCACTTAGATTGGCCAAAGAGGGACACTTTTTGTTTAGGGGGTGTGGTCGGGGGCGGGGCTTCACTCAGACTGGGAGGTTAAGGTCCTAAAAAGCGATGGTCCATCCAAAAGCGGGGTGGGAGCTTGGAAGCGATACCAAGGGATCTACCATAACTTCCTGTTCTCGGGGTCACCGGGATTATTCCTCCCTATTAAGTTATCTCTCCCCTGTTGTTAAGTTGCTGATTATTTTTAATTGGTTCAGGCAGCCTTGGTAAGAAGAGAAGGGAGAGAACTTCTGGACAGAAGATTAATTAGATAATTGTGCCGCAGTTATACGCCGATTTTAAATGTTTTTAATTTTAATCTACATTTTTCCAAAACAATTAAAAGATCGAGACAAAAAAACACAATCTTATTGGTAGTTTTCAGGGATTATACTTTTTACCATAAGGGAGGATCGTAAGGACCTAGAATGTTCGTCCACTGGATGGGGCTGAGATAACAGAGCGAGAACACACAGCAGTCTGTGGGTCAGCAATTAAACAGAGAACAGCTTAACCCAAGAGCTGACACTCCGCTTGCACACCTACTGTCCTAGACGGTTTGGCTCAAGCGCCTCATCACTCACCCTCCAGCTGGCATTCCCACGAGCGATTCACGAGGAAAAGGAGAAGCTCAGTGTTTTCCCCAGAAGCATGCAAATATCTTTCAAGTACAGATAGTAAATAGCTACTGTACTTCCCTTACTGCGGCTCTGTTATTCCACCCCGATACTCTGTAACGGCCCTTACAATCTCTCCTTTGTTTAACTTATCTCACAATCTAATAATTGTTTTCACTCAAATTCCTGCACTTTTCCTCTCCCTCTCTCCCTCTCTCTCTCCCTCTCCCTCTCTCTCTCTCTCCCTCCCTCTCCCTCTCTCTCTCTCTCTGTCCCCAAACTCTCTTTAGCTGAACTAAGTTCTATCTCCTCAAACTCGTCACTCCCGGGATCCTTTCTCCCAACAGATTTTCTCCTTCTTCCCCTTTTTTTCCTCTCCCCAAGATTCTCTCTGCTGAACTATTTCTCCCAATCTTTATTTTACCCAGGTCTCTTTTCTTCTCTCTCCAAACTTTCCTCTCTACTTCTCCTGTTCTTTTTTATCTCCGTTTTCTCTCTCCGCTGTTCTTTTACTAAACGCTTTCTCACCCCTAAAGTTTCTCCCCAAACCTTTTCTCTCCGTTTCAAAGTCTTATCTCTCCTTCTTGCTCTTCACAAACTTTTACATTCGATATTTAGACCTCTTCTTTCTGTCCTTTTCTCCACCTCTCTCCCATCTTTTTTCTTTCCCCAAATTTTTTCTTTTCTTACATTGTTATTCTTTTCCTAAACATTCCCTCATTCCTCCCCAAACACGTTCTCTATCTTCCTTTCTTGTTCTTCCCAAACCTTGCATTCTCTCTCCAGACCCTTTTTCTCATCCCTCCCCATTTTTCTCTTCTTTTTCATATATTTTCTCCCCGAACCTCTTTTCCAGAACCTCATCTCTCTTTCTTGTCTTCTCACGCCTTTACGTTCTCTATTCAGACCCCTTCTATCTCTTTTTCCCATCTCTCTCTCTCCCCAAACATTTTCTCTCTTCTCAAACTGTTTCTTATGTTCTCATTTCTTAAACATTCTCTCTTTCCCCTGAACCTTTTCTCCCCAAACCTTTTCTCTCTCTGTTCCAGAGTCCTGTCTCTCTTTCCAAACCTTTAATTTTCCGACCTCTCTCTCTCTCTCTTCGTGCTGTCTCTTCTTCTTTCCAGTCTCTCTTTTCCGTGATCTTCTCCTCACTATTTGCTGCTAACCTCATTCTCATCTCCAACTTTCAGTTTCATTCTTTCACCCTGGCTCTCTGCCTCCCTCCATCTCGCTTTGACCAACGTGCAGAATACCACCTGGATTCATTCCTTCTGTCTTCTGCAGAAATGTCTCTTGCTTCCTGCTAGACCTGCTGGTAGAGTAAGTCTCTTTTCTAATCATCGCTGTCTCTGTTTATCTCTCTATAGACCCCTCAATTCTTGTAACAGTTCTATATTTTTATTACGCATTAGAATGATGCAATAATCCCTTAATCTCCTCGTTTCTGTCACGCCTTCTACTCTGCTTTCTTCCTCTCCCAAATTAAAAAGCAGAAGCTGGAGTCACAATGTGCCGTGTGCCGACAGTAAGCGGGTCCGTTGGGCTGGCACAAGGATTTTGGGGGGGTACCGGGTCCTGGCTGGGGGTTATCGTCTGTCTCGTTGCACTGATATGCCAATCAATCCATCTCGGGGACCTGCGGAGGGAACTCTCTCTTATTCAAAAAAATAAAGAAGATAGAGCGCAGGTGAGTGACGAAATATGTGAGACGCGGACCGAGAGCGGGTTAAATGGGTGAGAGACAGTCTTGATTAAAGTGACATGTCTAGAAGCGCAGGAGACCCCCCTGTCCAGCTTTCTATGATTCACGTAAAGCTATCACGTAAAATGTTTTATCTATATAAAATCGGAGTAGTAGATACGAAGAACGGACATCCAGTAGAAGAAGCGCAGGTAAAAGCGGTAAAGAAATTCAAGAGAGCTTTTCCCATCTGGGTCACGTTAAATGAAACACTTTCAATTGTCAGGACTGTCCTTGCAACCACAGGACTATTAGCAGCTGTGTAAATGATAGCAGCCTCATGTTATTCCGTCCACCGACCTAAACATATATGTATTAGAACCCCCCCCCCTGCTATGTGTACTCCATGAGGGGAGCCATCTCAACTTCCTCTCCTTGGGATCAGCGCAATTATTCCTCCCCATTATGTTCTCTCTACGTTGTTGATTAGTTCAGACAGCCTTTAAAAGGGTGAAGGCAGAGAATTTCACGCATTAAAATGCCGGTTTGGTTTTGACCACCCCTTCCATGAGACATACCCCCCCCAACCTTTCAGGGCTGTAGACGGGTGGGACTGACTGCCCGCCATATCCAAAGAGCCATCGCACGGCGCTCAGCTTCAGAGTGTCACGAGGCACAGACCTCCACTGATTTTACAGCTCACTGGGTCATGGGATCTCCACTGCCCGGGATTAAACCTGCAGAGGAAAGAATAAAGCGGCAGATCCGTTTATTTGCTTGACGTGCTAGAGAGTGCAGTTCATGTTGTTGTCTAAGTGGAACGGCAGCTTTAAATGGCTTTGGGCAGAAGACCTTAGTGACCTTGTGGGGACCTCCAGCTCGAAGGCGTCTCGATGAGTTTTTAATAGATGCTTTAAGTGAATTCCATTCATAGACGAGTTCAGGTGATAGGGAACGTTCCATATCACTGATGGAACCAAGTCTCGTAAACGACCAACCCTAGCGAGGTTCTCCTGCAGGATCTGAGGTGGTGTACCGATGGACCGCGGGGCTTAGAAGGCAAGGGTAGATGAGGCCTTGGACCGGTCCCATCACATCTCAGCTCCAGCTTCATTTCATGCCCTGTCTTGGGTTCATCAGAGCTGCTGTCCCGGAGACGCGTTCTTCGCCTTACTGAGAAAGGTCGGAGAGGCCAGAGGAATGGGAAGGCTAATGTTTCAGCCGTTTCTCGGATATCGATGTTAATCGGGGTTGGGGGCATCCATAGAACGACCCCACTATGCATCACACGCTGTACACTTTTACTGCAGGTCAGGAGGCACCATAATCCAGACGATGAATCCTTCAACCTGTGGCCCAAAGAGAAGCGGGACCTGGCAGGGAGACGACGGAGGAGACACAATGGTGAGCAGGGTAGGTCGAGGTATCACACAACACACGCGGTGACTTTCCCAACCTACGGCGGCGCCACCACCAGCCGCTCCCTCCATTCTGGGCTCCTCGTCATGGACATCCGGCACCGGGCAGATGTACCCGCTCACGGGCTTTTACTCTGCACACTCGCTCTGTTTTAAAAAGTTTTAAATATCGTTCACATTTGGCAAGAAGATAAAGTTGTGAAATAAGCGATTAGAGAAAGTAACTTCCTTAAACTGTTTGTTACAATGTATCCTCCCAACAAAAGGGATCAACACACGGCTCCTTCGGTCTGTGTCGCCCTGCGGGGGGAGGGGCAGACTCCCGTCTCCTTCGGTCTGTGTTGCCCTGCAGGGGGAGGGGCAGACTCCCGGCTCCTTCGGTCTGTGTTGCCCTGCAGGGGGAGGGGCAGACTCCCGGCTCCTTCGGTCTGTGTCGCCCTGCGGGGGTAGGGGCAGACTCCCGGCTCCTTCGGTCTGTGTCGCCCTGCGGGGGAGGGGCAGACTCCCGGCTCCTTTGGTCTGTGTCGCCCTGCGGGGGGAGGGGCAGACTCCCGGCTCCTTCGGTTTGTGTCGCCCTGCGGGGGGAGGGGCAGACTCCCGGCTCCTTTGGTCTGTGTCGGCCTGCAGGGGGAGGGGCAGACTCCCGGCTCCTTCGGTTTGTGTCGCCCTGCGGGGGGAGGGGCAGACTCCCGGCTCCTTCGGTTTGTGTCGCCCTGCGGGGGGAGGGGCAGACTCCCGTCTCCTTCGGTTTGTGTCGCCCTGCGGGGGGAGGGGCAGACTCCCGTCTCCTTCGGTTTGTGTGACCCTGCTGGGGGAGGGGCAGACTCCCGTCTCCTTCGGTTTGTGTCACCCTGCGGGGGGAGGGGCAGACTCCTGTCTCCTTCGGTCTGTGTCACCCTGCAGGAGAGGGGCAGACTCCCAGCTCCTTCGGTCTGTGTCGCCCTGTGGGGGGGAGGGGCAGACTCCCGGCTCCTTCGGTTTGTGTCGCCCTGCGGGGGGGAGGGGCAGACTCCCGGCTCCTTTGGTCGGTGTCGCCATGCGGGGGAGGGGCAGACGCCCGGCTCTTTCGGTCTGTGTCGCCCTGCGGGGGGAGGGGCAGACTCCAGGCTCCTTCGGTCTGTGTTGCCCTGTGGAGGGAGGGGCAGACTCCCGGCTCTTTCAGTCGGTGTCGCCCTGCGGGGGAGGGGCGGACTCCCGGCCCCTTCGGTCTGTGTCACACTGCGGGGGAGGGGCAGACTCCCAGCTCCTTCTGTGTCGCCCTGGATGGGGAGTGGCAAGCACAGCTTCTTCTGTCTGTCACTCTGCAGGGGGAGATGTAGACTCCCGGCTCCTTCTGTTTGTGACGCCCTGCGAGGGGCCGGATAGACAGCTCATCTTTCACATTTTCTTTTTTCAGGAAAGCACGCTCTTCTGCACCTGGTGCCTGCCTCTTTCTCTTCTCCAGATGGTGAGACCATAACCCATTTCCATATGAGTTCTTAGAACATAAGCTCCCCCAGAAGGAAGGGATCCCAAGGTTCTACGGGAATACTCCATTCTAAAAGTTGCCGCTGACAGCAGAATCCGATACAGTTATCTATCAACTGCCCGTCCATATTTTGATTAACTCATGTATGGGATCGACGTACGGCATATAAGACAAAACCAACGACCCAATAACATACCGCCCAATATTTCAGGACACCATAGTTGACAGCTTGCCCTCCATACCTAAAGTGCCACCGCGTGGAGTTACAGAGGATATCCTCATCCTCACTGTCTGCAAAAACAGCTGCCCGGGGAAAAAGGGCACAAAAACCATGACTGGCCTAAGAAAGCTGAGACACTTGGGAGGTATGAAACAGGTTGTCCTTTAAAGCAGGGACTAATAAGCACCTGTAAATAATCATAACCAGGCATTGCTCCATAATATTATCACTCGCTCAGCACTATGAAGGGCTGACCCCGGGCAAACGCCCTGCATAATGTATAGTTAAATACTGGTTCGCAAAATAAAGGTGAGGACTTTTCTCTACAGCCATGTGAGACTTTGATTCTGAAGGCGCCACATGATTTCGTGTGATTTCATGAGATTTAGTGTGATTTCATGTGATTTCGTGTGATTTCATGTGGTTTTGTGTGATTTTATGTGATTTCATGTGATTTCGTGTGATTTCATGTGATTTTGTGTGATTTCGTGTGATTTTATGTGATTTTGTGTGATTTCGTGTGATTTCGTGTGATTTCCGATCGCTCCTGTCTTCCAGCGTTTCAGGACGTCACGTACATATCATGGAAAGTGTCTCTACACGAGGGTAAAGCCTTCGAGCTTCAGAGAGAAAGTGTCCGAGTGAAACATTCCGGGGTATACTATATATACAGCCAGGTACTCTCTATAACACACACAGCTGTCTCTTACTCTGCACCTCTCTATAACACACACAGCTGTCTCTTACTCTGCACCTCTCTATAACACACACAGCTGTCTCTCGATCTGCCCCTCACTATATAACACACACATCTATCGCTCGCTCTGCCCCTCTCTGTATTACATACACATCTATCTCCCGCTCTGCCCCTCTCTGTATAACATACACCTCTATATCTCGCTCTGCCCCTCTCTGTATCACATACACATCTATCTCTTGCTCTGCCCCTCTCTGTATTACATACACATCTATCTCCCGCTCTGCCCCTCTCTGTATAACATACACATCTATCTCCCGCTCTGCCCCTCTCTGTATTACATACACCTCTATATCTCGCTCTGCCACTCTCTGTATAACACACACATCTATCTCCCGCTCTGCCCCTCTCTGTATATTATACCCAGCTCTCTCTCACCTGCCCCCCCCCTTCTAGGGCCTTTACACGGATATTACGTTCACCATGGGTCAGCTGGTGACGCGGAGAGCGGAAGGGGAATCTGGAATGGGGGACATTCTGCTGAGGTGCGTGCAGAGTATGCCGCAGGACAAGCTGCAGGCTTATAACACGTGCTACAGCGCAGGTGAGATCACGGCAGCCAGATAGCCAAGTCCTCCGTAGCGCATTACCAAACTGTTTTACCGGAGGGTACCGAGCGGCCCTGGGGGACAGTATGAAGAAGTTTCTGAATCTGAGGGGCCAAATCGCTGCTGTAACCAACAGTGTCGCCGGCCACGGGTCCCGTATCAGTTACATTACCTGACATTTGCAACAATGCACGGTACGTACTTACGACCAAGCGTTCCTGAGCCTAAAGGGTTAATCGCGGTATAACGCCGGTAAAATCCAAGGTGCGACACCGGTTATCCATCCGTTACATTCAAACAGCGTATTTTACTTTAAAGGTAAATGGGCGTCTGTCCATTAATGTAGCTTTCCTTTGCTGGGCTACTCCGTGCTGTGTTACCCAGTTACCCAAGTCTATCTTATTATAGAGGCCGACTTGTTACAAGGCAAGGCGACCTCTTCGGCCCAGGTAAGCTGCCATGAGATGGAAAACGAAATCTCGCCCATTAGCCATGCATCACTTTGGGCCAACCTGATCCTTCTTGAAGGAGATGCTCACCAAGGTCGGCCCCTGGATCATGGTATCAGATGACCTGCTCTGTCTCGCTCTGCCCTTCCGATCAGATGAGGGGTTTTGTGTTTCTTATCGGACCAGGCCTTAAATATTTCGATTCTGTTGTTTTCACCCTTCAAGGAGTCTTCCGGCTGCAGAAAGGAGACGTCATCAGCCTCGTCGTTCCGAGATATAACGCCAGCGTGGACGCCAACGGATATTCAACCTTCTTTGGCCTGGTCAAGCTCTAGATGGAACTCTTTAAGACGATGTCCTCTCAGACCCGTCCTCGCGTCTCTCTCTCTGAAGAACGGAGGCCAAAAGCGTGAATTCCCAATATGATGCTGCTATTGCTTCCTGACGTTTAGCTGCAAGCTCTGCTGGCGAGAGAAACACAAACAGCAATAATAAAGATATTAACCCTTCAGAGATAGGAGCCGGGGTCCGCCCGTACCCCCCCCCATAGGGTGACATGGACAGATGGAATAATTGTATTTATTTTTGGGGAAAATCAGAAACCCGCAGAACAGAATAAAAGGGATTTCGCCATTTATAACAGCTTCAGTGTTTCAACAAATAGCACATTTTTTTTACTGAATAAGTTAAAATAATAAATGTATTTTGCATTCATCCTCCTTTACTGATTATCTGTTAAAATGCGATTATCTCTGGGTGTTACCATGAAATTATACGGATTTATGGAAAAAAAATATTATTCATTTTGCTAATTTTTCCCTGCCATAAGTTTGTGGCGGTTGGGTGGCGGTTGAAGTTGCGGTTAAGTACGGGGTGGAAAATAAACATTTTCGGGGGGGGGGTTCAGATGTAGGGAGTCCAAAACCTTCCTTAGCGCACCTTACATCCCAGAAGTGAGTATGTCCTCCCCTGAGCCTCCCTCACAGCCCATACTCTGCTGGGATAGAACCTGGTTTCAGCAGCCTGCGTGACTTCTCTATATCCATCAGGGCACCTTCCTTCTTCACTGTAATTGGTTCGTCCAAAATTATGAAATTACGCATTGCTGGGGGGGTATATTACTGTATACAGCGCTGGGGGTTATATTACTGTATACAGTGCTGGGGGGTTATATTACTGTATATAGCGCTGGGGGGTTATATTACTGTATACAGCGCTGGGGGTTATATTACTGTATACAGTGCTGGGGATTATATTACTGTATACAGCGCTGGGGGTTATATTACTGTATACAGCGCTGGGGGTTATATTACTGTATACAGCGCTGGGGGTTATATTACTGTATACAGCGCTGGGGGTTATATTACTGTATACAGCGCTGGGGGGGTATATTACTGTATACAGTGCTGGGGGTTATATTACTGTATACAGCGCTGGGGGTTATATTACTGTATACAGCGCTGGGGGTTATATTACTGTATACAGCGCTGGGGGTTATATTACTGTATACAGCGCTGGGGGGGTATATTACTGTATACAGTGCTGGGGGTTATATTACTGTATACAGCGCTGGGGGTTATATTACTGTATACAGCGCTGGGGGGTATATTACTGTATACAGTGCTGGGGGTTATATTACTGTATACAGCGCTGGGGGGTTATATTACTGTATACAGCGCTGGGGTTATATTTCTGTATACAGTGCTGGGGTTATATTACTGTATACAGCGCTGGGGGGGTATATTACTGTATACAGTGCTGGGGGTTATATTACTGTATACAGCGCTGGGGGTTATATTACTGTATACAGCGCTGGGGGTTATATTACTGTATACAGCGCTGGGGGTTATATTACTGTATACAGCGCTGGGGGTTATATTACTGTATACAGCGCTGGGGGGTTATATTACTGTATACAGCGCTGGGGGGGTTATATTACTGTATACAGCGCTGGGGGTTATATTACTGTATATAGCGCTGGGGGTTATATTACTGTATATAGTGCTGGGGGTTATATTACTGTATACAGTGCTGGGGGCTATATTACTGTATACAGCGCTGGGGGGTTATATTACTGTATACAGCGCTGGGGGGGGTATGCTATTTACAGATTGAAATATATGTGTAAAACATCCTGATAAAGTTCAGTTTAAGGGAAGCAGCCTTTAACTTTCTGTCAGAAAACTGGATCCAAACCTCCTTTATAGCGAGAATTGAGAAAGCGTTTTAAATTAAATATTCTTAAACGGCCAAATCTACCCCTTTCAACACAAAATAAAATGGTCTGACCCAAATTAACTGTTATCCGTACTAATTACACAGGTTCAGTTTGCCCTTAACAAACGTGGATGCCGCACTCTTTCCCTTAACAAGTTCCGCTCTTTCCGAACGCTCTACGCGACCTTCCTTTCGGTCTCTATGATACCACTGCTTCGCCCCGCCCTTTCCTCGCCTTCTCTCTTCCTATTGGCTGCAAAATTTCCCTCCCCCTCTTCGCGTTTTTGACTTTCGTAGCCTATCCATCGGCCAGCCGCGGCTACTTTCCTATCTTCTATTGGCCAACCTCCAACTCCCATCTGGATTTTATTGGTGAATACACGCTCAAGGGCGTGTCCTGCCGTTCCACGTGCTGTTTCCGAGCAGCGTGTTTTCATCCTAGCTCCCGGAGGCGGAAGTGAAGGTATTAATGGTTATCACCCGAGCCCAGCACCCTCCATACGGCACATTTTATTAACTTTAACCTCTCAAGTGCCGTTTAGATCATACAGTTTAATGGTGCTGTGTGTGGGAGCTGAATGCAGTTGTTTGCCGCTGTCACGCTGCTGCACGGTGTATATCGTCCCCCCCTTGGTATTTTGGACTTAATGAGTCTCCGTAATAAGTATTTCTAATTAGTGCTGGTTTTGTACAGGAAAAATCTGGTAGCCAGAGCCAAACAGATATAGGAATCTAGTTTGTACATTGATATAAGTTGGGAAACTTATTGATAATGATATAAAATCTGCCATCTTTCTGCCCCATAGCATGGTTTAAATTACCCCCTCAAACTAAGATATCTGCGATAACAGTCTGCACTGAAGGATCATGGGAAACCCAGGTGAATTTGCATGATGCGGCCTGGCTCCGCCTCTGCCGGTGGTTGGAACCAGATAATATGAAATAATCACGCGAGTGGGAGTTGGGCTTTCAGCTCAGGATTGGGTGTTTTCCCTTTTAGGTTATTGTAGTTTTTAATGTTTTTGTTTTTTTATTATTAATGTTGTTTTTCCCCCCGTTCTGCAGGTTCTGTATCCTGGACGGTTTAGGAGTTCATGTCCCGTTTACGGAGGACACTCTGAGAGGTTTTTACGGGATGGACGGAGGGGAAGAAGTTGGTGTGGAGGGCAGGGAGAGCGAGGGAATGGAAAGCGGTGGAGGACAGTGGTTGGAGCAGAAGGCGTTGGGTAAAGGGAATGACGTAGAAGACATGGCGGAGGATGCCGGGGCTGATACGGTTTTGGAGTCCGGTGGCCATGGTAGTGACTGTGGGCCATTAGGGCCGGGATGTCTAAGTTTGCCTGCCAATGATCTGGTGCTGGAGGAGACGGACAATGCTTTAAGGACTATGAATGAGCTGCCCGAAGAGCGGCCTGCTGCTGCTGCTGCTGCTGCTGACTTCATTGAGGGTGAGAAGGAAGTGGAAGCCGTGATGGACGAGGAGAGCAGTCAGCAGATGGTCACAGCAGAGATCTGTGCGGAGGGTAAAGACGCATCTTCACAAGGGGCTTCTGGTGACAACCCGGCCCCCGTCTGTGACGTGTGTGCCGACGACAGAGGCGGCGGTGAAGCTGAAGTTCCGGAGGAGAACTTGGAGGTGACGCATGAGGAGCCTTCAGAGATGTTGGAGGAAACTTCTATGTAAGAGCAATGCAAGGTCTCCATGCGGCTCGATGAGGACTGGTCAACTAAACACGCTCTGTATACCCAGCACATGCATGCATTACATGGTGGTTTTTCTATATTAACCCCTTAAGAACTGGTTGTCCTTATACCAATTCATTACAATGCTTTGTGAGCCCGTACATGTCATGAAGGGGTCGCTCCAGCAATCGTTTGCACTATAATGCGTATGATAGCTGGCTGTCCCCCCTTTATTGTTCTTAATTCTCCCCCGCGCATCTGCCCCGCTCTCCAGCTCCTTGGCTTGCAGGAGATGTGTTTGGCCAAACTCCTCTCCCGCTTGTCTGTGGGCATGCGCAGTACGCTCACCGCCAGTCCGTTCCAGGGGGTCTAATGGGATCCCCCACCCACCCATGCGCATATGGGGGTGCTTTCAGGTCACTCATTTGCTGCTTCAGGAAGCTAAAGGTGTAAAGACCGGATGAGCAGAGGGGGCGGTATGCTGCAGCTTCTCCTAAAGGTTTGTTTTTAGGGGCCACCGTATAAAGGACCAACCTGATGAGCCGCTTCTTCAGAAAGTGTTAATCCAGACTTTTTAACTCTCCCCACATTAACTATACATTACGCAGGGCCACCTCTGCCCTTCCTTTTAGCGCGCCCAGAGAATAAACCGGCAGCAGAGGCTCAGATGTGTCGGAAATCGGCACCCAGTTTTTCATTCGCATTGGGGGGGGGGTAGAGAATGTACCTTTTTTTTTTTTTAAGAATATATATATTTTTAAACCTGGTGAAAAATAAAACATATTAGTCACCTTTAGGAGAAGCTTCAGCTTCGCCACTGCTCTGTGATGCATCGTTGCTGACCAATCAGCTGCAGGATTGCTCTCCCAGTTAAATGAATGGGAGCTTTACCTGTCCATGTGCACTGGGATGGGGGGGGGTATTTGTTGGACACCATGTGATGTATGGCGGGGGGTGTAAGCAAGAGGGGCGCCACGTCAGAGACCGCACCGCTTCATATGCATAGGAGCGCATGTGCCGGCGGAGCGGCCCTTCAAACCGTGCAAATGAAACTAGTGTTATTTATATAGCGCCATCCTATTCCACAGCGCTGTACAACGAGGCATCACTAATACCGGTATCCCCCCTCCGACAGGTTGGCAGCGTACGACTTCTCCCACCCGCCGTGGGCCCTAACAGGATCCTGGCGGGAGTATTCTGCGGCCCCCGAGAATTTCCTTAAAGGCTGCAAATGGTGAGTTAAACAATTCCTATAAAATCACCCGAACCGGCTCTTATCCATGGGGTAAAACTTCTTCCGCATCAGCGCTTTAAACTGGGCAGATTCCTGTAGTCTTTCTTTTTTCGGGGGGGGGGGGGATTATATTTTCCAGGTCTTAAAGGGTGTTTGCCACCAAAAATCAGCTAATCATTAATCAATAGACCACAAAAAAACTGCCTATCCCATCACTGCTTGTATTCCCTCACTGTATTAGCCTCTGCCATCTCAGCTGGAAGGCTGCTCCACTTATCAACCACCTTCTCAGTAAAACTTCCTCACTTTACTATGATGTTAAATGTGCAACCAATTAGAAAGCTGGGAGATCAGGATATATAGATATGTGTGTGTATGTATATATATATATAATTTTACAGTGCGTGTTTATGTGGCACTGTACCCGGTTGTCTTTCTGCTCTCGCAGCGCGGTAACGGGGGCCGGTCCCCCCCCAGTGAGTGATGTTTGCAAGGGTTAAATAAATCATTAAAATGCTAGTATTTATTACAGCGGTATTTACTACTCTTCTGCCGACCGCCATACCTTTCATCTGCAGCAAAAGATATGAATAGATTGGGCCGTGCGGGTCGAAGCGCGATTATCTTACAGCCGCTCAGCTGAGCTGCGATCAGTAAACTCGTGAAAGCCCAGTGTCTGTGCTGTGATAGGAGCCTCTTTCTGATCTCTGTCCCTTTAAATCAGCGCATGCTTTGCAGAAAGTTATTTCTGCAAAGCCGGTGGGGAATTGGGACTCCCGCGTTCTCATTTTTCTTTAGATATCGACGCGCGCGAAATAAAAATCCATAAAGCTTCTGTCCGCGAGGGACGAGGCGGGGAGCGCGCGGCAGGGCTTTTCCTCCCCGATACCCGGCGCGTTATACTGAATAGGGGCACAACGTGTGATTTATTAACGGGGCCGATGGGTTTAAGTTATCAAAGGGGCTCGGTTACCTAAGCGGCGTTTAACACTCTGAAACGGCAGAAGCTTTTTGAAGATGCGTGGCCATGAACGATAGCTGGTCTTCAGGAAGATTGTATCTTCTGATGAGCTGAACAGCCTCCCAGCAGAAGTGGTAGAGGGTATTAAACATGCATGGGACAGGCATACGGCTCCTGAATCTAAGACGAGACCGACGACTGATTGCGGTTTGAGGGCAGACTACACGGGGGCCGGTTGGGGCCGATCTATCTGCCGGCAGATTCTGTGTTTATGCCAGTAGCTGGAACTGCCCCTTTAAATGTTCCCGTCCGGGTTCGGCGCCCCCCGCTTTCCTAATCAAGCGCTGCCCCCGCCTCGTCCGCATGCCGTCGGGGGGGGGGGTTTGTACACCTTCTGCTATAAAAATAGCTGCGGGGATCATTTCCATATAAATTGCGCCTGAAAATATTTGTGTGAATAACGCGCCTCGCACGGCCGCTCAGCACGCGATCGCACTCACCGCTCAATCAAATCAGACGAAGCGAGCCGCGCATGATTTCATTTGATTGCCTGCATTTTCTTAACGTTTCTGCTGGGGGGGGTGTATTAACCATTTCGCTGCCGGCGATCGGGGAAAGTGATGACTGTGCTTCTGGCAGTAAGGAGTTAAAATGTTACATGTTATTTTATGTTTTACAAAAAAGGAATAAATGCAGAATCCTAAGATTCCCCTATTTGGTGTTTTAACCCACAAAAACTTTATTTTTTTTTACACTGTTTATGGATCTCTTGTACATCTTATGTCTGTGATGTCACAATGACATAATTAAGCTCACATTTTTTTTATTATTATTATTTCTCATTTCTATTTATGTTTTTGTTAAGAAAAAAGGTTATATATTTTAATTTTTCCCTTTGTGGGAAGAGGGAGAAATGTTTCTCGCCACAATACGTGCGATCAGCCAGCAGGGGGAGCTACTGGACGGGAATGTGTGATCAGGAATTATATGACGTTGCACGCGATCGGCCGGCAGGAAGCCAGCGATGCTGGGGATGTCACTACAGCTGCATTAAAGTTAAGACGTACCAATACGTCCATGTGGTCCTGAAAGGGGTTTAATGACCTTTTATGAGGGGCAGAACCAGCGTTATCCGATCAATTTCCTGTCGATTAAAATGTGGTGGTCAGGTACTGGGTTTTAGGCATCTGTCTCGGAGTTATCTCGGGACGCGAGGCGTGATACAGATTAAATATATATCCGTATATAAGCAAACAGGAAGTTGTTATCGCTGAGACGAAAGAGTGGCGCTTCGGCCGTCGGGCGCTTCGGTCTGGTTGGGGATTTCCGGGTGCTTTTGACTTCTGTGGTTATTTGGACCCCCTCTCCCACTGTAGGGCTCCTGATGGCTCCTGCATACTCACCAACAGCGATGACAACGTCTTGAGGATCTACAACCTGCCCACCGAGCTGTACACGGGCAGCTGGGACACCCTGGAAGAGATGGTAGGTGTCTCCGGACAGACACACAGACAGATCCTTCCGGACAGATTTCTTGATACGGGTTGTGGGGGGATGCGGAAACGGCTCGCTGCTAGGCTTTGGGGCTGATGGCTTCGTGTCACCGCGCATGCATGGGTCTGCCGTGTGTGTGGGGGGGGGTAGACTCTTACCCCATCAATGTGTCTCCAGGCTGATGAGCCGTCTTTCTCCCGTAGAGCGCTGTTCTCCGTATGGCTGAAGGCGACACGATTTACGATTACTGCTGGTATCCGCGCATGAGCTCCTCTGATCCGGACACTTGCTTGTACGTGTGACCCCTGTGCTCCTTGGACGTTGGTATATAGTGTATGGTGGGGGGTATATTACTGTATACAGTGCTGGGGGGTTATATTACTGTATACAGCGCTGGGGGGGTATATTACTGTATACAGCGCTGGGGGGTATATTACTGTATACAGTGCTGGGGGGGCTATATTACTGTATACAGCGCTGGGGGGTTATATTACTGTATACAGTGCTGGGGGGTTATATTACTGTATACAGTGCTGGGGGTTATATTACTGTATACAGTGCTGGGGGGCTATATTACTTTATACAGTGCTGGGGGGGTTATATTACTTTATACAGCGCTGGGGGGGTTATATTACTTTATACAGCGCTGGGGGGGGTATATTACTGTATACAGCGCTGGTGGAGGGGGTTATTAATGTGGCCAGGACATACCATACTTCCTCCATATAAGCGCTTGTGTCTCCATTGTGTCCCCTAGTGTTGCCAGCAGTAGCCGTGATAATCCAGTCCACGTGTGGGACGCCTTCCATGGCAACGTCCGGGCATCGTACAGACCCTATAATCATTTGGTAAGTGACAGTCGGGGGCAGATTCGCGTCACTTTATTGCCCTGTTGGCAGCGGGGGTAAGTCATGGACGGTCTCCTTGAATATATTTAGTAACGCTTGCTGTCTCGCTGTCAGGATGAGCTCACAGCAGCGCACGCTCTCTGTTTCTCACCGGACGGCTCTCAGCTCTTCTGCGGCTTCGATAAGACGGTCAGAGTGTTTGAGACGTCTCGGCCAGGGAGAGACTGTCAGTGTCGGCCCACTTTCCGTAAGTACCTCCGCTTCGCGTCGAAGACCGTATTTATCATCCCGCGTGCCTCTGCCCCTCGAGTTTTGCCTCCCTCGCTGGGTATATAATCGCCAGGGGCAGACTGTGCTGGTGTGTGTGTGTGAGGACCTAACTGTGCATGGACCCTTCGGGTCTCACATGGCATCCAGAGCTGGAGTTCTTGGTGGTCTTTAAGAAACAAAGAAGTCTATGTGCCCCCCCTATAGACCACCAGTTCCAGCTCCGTTCTATTCTGATACCATGAGGCCCATCTTATACGATCAGCCCGTCGGTGGCTTTGATGACTCTGGGTCCACCTGCTTGACCATCTGGAAGAAATGATGGCGTCCTGACATAAGCGTCAGAAGAGTCCATGGGCTGAATTATTTATTCTGTGGTGGGAGGTCCCAATGTCCGCTCTTAGGTTCCTCACCTCGCTGTAAGTGATGAATAATATTCTCGTATCCTTCCGCAGATAAGAAGCAAGGACAATCCGGCATCATCTCCTGCATCGCATTCAGCCCTTCCGAGGATATATACGCCTGCGGCTCCTACTCCAAATCCCTTGGTCTGTACTCGCTCCACGAGGGGGTCACCTTGGCGGTCCTACAGGGCCATCACGGAGGGGTCACCCACCTGGCTTTCTCACCCGACGGCCACTGTATTTTCTCAGGTGGTCGTAAAGTAAGTGATTGATCGCTCGAGACATTGAGTGGTGTGCATCTTCTCCTCTCCCCACCCCCACAATGGGTAGAATTGGCCTTTTTTGTATATATATATTGTGTCAAATTCCATAAAATCTGGAGTATGAAGCTGGGCCCCTCTGGAACCCCTGCAGATTAAGAAGCTCCAACTTCCTCCTCCTCCTCCATAAATCATATTTATCAGGAACCTCTGAGTGTTCCTCTCCAGACGGGAAGCCGTCCGTTAAGGGCTGCAGTTGACCTTCCGCGCATGGTGGTGGACGTAGCGGAGCCGTCACTGAGCCGGGACCAAGCAGGCGAAAGACGCCAGTAGAGGTTCTTCAAAACTCTGACTTGTTCCACCAGGACCCTGAGATCTTGTGTTGGGATGTCCGTCACCCCGGGAAGGTCTTGTCTACCCTAAGACGAACCGTATCCACCAACCAAAGGATGTACTTTGACATGGAGGTGTAAGTTCCCTTCAAGTATGAGTTCTCTCTCTTGTTTAAGGTCCGTGCACTCGTGTTTATCCTCCCTCTCTCCACAGCTCTGGGCGGTACCTCATCAGTGGTGACACCCGGGGCCTGGTGACAGTCTGGGACACCATGTCCTCAATCCAAGATGGCGTCGTCCTTCCTCTCCTCCAGTTCCAGGCTCATACTGACTGCGTCAATGGAATAAGGTGAGGGACAGACGTCAAACAAAGGAACAAAGGCCTCCAGAATTTAAGAAAGTGTTGTTCCTCCTCAGATAGGCATATGTCTCTTGAATAGAGAGTGGAGAGAGTTCAGAGGAGGGAAACTCAAATGGTGAATGGCTTGCTGGCTATATCAGGAAAGGCATGAGGGATCTCAAAATGCACGGAGTGAGGGGGGGGGTGGGAGAGGCATTTAAATACATGAAGGGATTTAACAAGGTATAGGAAAATGTTACAAGAGGATTAGATGGGATGGAAGGAAGTTTAACATTACTGAGAGGGTGCTGGATACGTGGAACAGCCTCCCAGCAGAAGTGGTATGGCTCCTGATTCCCGTGACTGATTGTGGTTGTTTTTACACTTGTCTCCCTTCCGGACCTGGCTGATTGGCTCCTTTCCCTCGCCTCCGCTCGTAGCCTGCACCCTTCCTACCCGCTATTGGCTACGGCGTCGGGACAGCGGAAGTTCCCAGAGTCGGGGGGCAGCAGCGACGAGTCCGTGGAGCCAGAGAGACCCCCGAAGGGCAACGCGGGAGACAATTCTCTGCAGCTGTGGTGGTGCGGGGCTGACGCGCAGTAAAGCCCGCCGCGATGTACAGATGTATATATCCTGTGCGTGTTCTAGAATCTTCCGCCTGTATATATCGTGTAGGTATTTTTCTACGTTCTCATCGCCTTCCTACCGTCTAAATAAAAGATTTTTAGAGAAACCTGATGTTTTTTTTCTGTGTCCGTGCACCTCCTTCCTTCTCTCGCCCCATTTCGGGTGTCTCTGTCCGCCTCCTCTCCCCCGAATCTTCTGTCTCCTTCTACATGAGGAGCCAAACAAATTACAACGGAAAGAAAAAAAATAAAAATATATATTTTTTACTCGAGGCACAATTTTTAGATCTTAAAAATAAAAAATAAAATTGTTTTTAGTTCAGCTTTGTGGACCATTCCATTTGTTGCTATGGCGATAAAACCACTTTTCGAACTGCTCCAGAATCCCGTTTTATACATAATCCTTAATGGAACCCCGGAACAATGGAATTTCTGCCTTCTAACGCGTCGTCTGCGGCTCTTTGGGTGTCCCTGCGGGTGTCTGAAGCCGAGGTCCGTGTTCTGGCCTGGGGATTGTGGCTGCGCATGAAGAAAGAATTTAAAGATTTTCCTTTAATACTCAGATTTTTGGTGATTTTTGTAAAAATCTTTTTGGGGTTTTCGGAACGAAGGGGTTACGTTGGCGATAAGATCGTTTATGGGCTCTAAGACGGGTGATTTTGGATCATGCTTGTTACAGGGCTAATGTCGGCAAAAACCTGGTATTTTGTTCCATAAAGGGGGCTTCGTGGTCCCGGGGTGGGGGGCAGCTGTGGCCACTCGCTGGTAATTGGTGGAAGACGTGGCGAGGCAGCCGTATCTATCCCATGGGTGATGGCTTGGGTCTTCTTCTCAGTAAAGACCGATACTAGGGCAACATTCTAGCTCTAGAGCAGTATCCATGGCAACCGATGTGCGTTCTTCATACGCGTGGCTCGTAGGGTCCGGGTCGCTCTTCTAGATCTTCCCGCGGAGGTTGTAGCAGGAAGGGTTGGCTGAGACTCCGTATCACCGGAGTGCCTGCTCGCAGCCGCCTCGCCCTCCCTCACACACGCCGTCTCTTGGAAACCCTGCAAACACTCGGTGAGAGCCGCCCGTCTCCCTGCACTCTCACGGACTTGCTGTCTCTTCGGGTTCCTGCCCCCTCGGGGATGTCTCGTGAGGTCACACCGCCCTCGCCGTCCTCCAGCAGACCCTCACAATGCCCCCCGCAGGAACAAGGTAATCATTGGCTGATACACGTGTCCTTACACCTAAATCGTGTTGTCACAGTTACCTGGATTCAACCAATAGGAGGTCGGATACCCTCCCGACTCTTTCCCTATTGGCTGGCCGCAGGGATTTAGCGACGGGCTTTTCTTTGGCCACATAAAATTGTTACGTTTGTAGCGTTTTTGTCTCAATCAGCCACCCTTGATGCCGATGTTTTAGTTGAGCCGCCATGTTTTTCTGACATAGATAAGGGGGGGGTAGCTGTTGAGATTTAACCCTTCCAATACTGGCACAGATTTAAGGAATCTATTATGGTCCTTAAGAGGTTACATTTCCTTATGTTTTTTTTAACCTTTCTATGACGCGTAAGATTAGTTTAGACCCGTCTATAGTAACTAACTAGAATGTAGATATCAGAGGGTCGGATGGAATGGAAGGAAGTTTTATTTTATGGAGAGGGCAGTAGATAAGTGGAACAGCCTCCCAGCAGAAGTGGTAGAGGGTAATACAGTGAGGGGAGTTAAACACGCATGGGATAGACATACGGCTCCTGAATCTAAGACAAGACCAACGACTGATTAAGGTTTGAGTCTTTACAGCAGGAGAAACGGGCGACTAGACGGGGAGGAGCGGGGCCGATCTACCGGCGGGTTCTGCTCTCAGATGAATGGCGGAGATCTTACGCTTCTGAACCATTTTGATTTCTTGATCTTAAAAACCAGTCACACAGGACAGAGGACTACTGAATTAAAACCCCATTTCCATTTTCCTTTCTCAACCAGTGCTCGGGGGCATTTCTGGTCATCTGCCCCAGGGGGTCTGCAGGAAATGTGCCAAGTACAGGGATATGATTGGTCAACTTCAGCAGGAGAAAGAGGAAGCACTCCAGGACCAGAGGAGGGTATGTTACCCTAAAGTGAGCCCTCGTTTCAGGACACAATGTACCCCACAGGTGCCATCCTGTCCTTTCGCTTCTGTTTGTTCAAAATGGCGGCTGGTCCCTGTCTACTCCCCGAGCTGTACCACGTTCCAGCCTATGGGGGTCTATTTCGCCCATAGTCACACCGTGCCTTTGATTTATATGGCCTTGTGGTGCGTGCCTGTTTCCTTCCTGGACCATACCATGTCCTTACCTGTTTCTGTCTAGGGATGCCTACCTAATTATTTCCGGGTCCATACCATGTCATTACACGTTCCTGTGTAGGGTTGCCTGCCTATTTATTTCCTGGGCCATACCATGTCATTATGTATTCCTGTCTAGGGTTGCCTGCCTATTTATTTCCTGGGCCATACCACATCCTTACATGTTCCTCTCTAGAAATGCCTCCCTATTTATTTCCTTGGCCATGCCATGCCTTTACGTCTTCCTTCCTGTCCGAGACTTTCCTTGATGATACCGCATTTATTTCCAGGTTAAAGGTACCTATTCATTTCATTGCCGGGCCATACCACATTTCTAATTTTTCTCATCTATATGTACCTGTACTCTTTAATCATGGGCCATACCATCTCCATACCCAGATAAGGGGTGCCAGTTATATCACTGTGCTTGGCCCATCCATGCTGGGGGTGGTATGTGGTAGAAGATCTGCTTCATGTCAGTGTGACCTCTGTATTAACCATAGATGTGTCGAACTGTACTTTAGTCCTAGCAGTTCTAGTCTATGTCTTAGGCTTTCCAAGACCAACTGTCTGAAATAGCCAAGAACCGGAGGCACCTGGAGGAGGAGCGCGCGGCTCTGCTACGCCACAGGTTAGAGCAGGAGATGAAGGAGAAGGCGCAGGTTCTCCATCAGAACTGGAAGGAGGACACTGATGAGGCCATTCAGAAAGCCTGCGAGGAAGCAAGGAGAGAGGCCGAGAGGGAACGGGAAAGGGAAATTCAGCTGGTAAAAGAAGCAGCCGAGGTGGGGACAACAACAGCGCCAGCCTCCCCCTCACACACTACTACACCGTGACATGTATACACAGCACAGATACAGCGCAGACAGCGGCAGCCTCCCCTCACACACTACTACACCGTGACATGTATACACAGCACAGATACAGCGCAGACAGCGGCAGTGCCGGCCTCCCCTCACACACTACTACACCGTGACATGTATACACAGCACAGATACAGCGCAGACAGCGGCAGCCTCCCCTCACACACTACTACACCGTGACATGTATACACAGCACAGATACAGCGCAGACAGCGGCAGTGCCAGCCTCCCCTCACACACTACTACACCGTGACATGTATACACAGCACAGATACAGCGCAGACAGCCTCCCCCTCACACACTACTACACCGTGACATGTATACACAGCACAGATACAGCGCAGACAGCGGCAGCCTCCCCTCACACACTACTACACCGTGACATGTATACACAGCACAGATACAGGGCAGACAGCGGCAGTGCCAGCCTCCCCTCACACACTACTACACCGTGACATGTATACACAGCACAGGTACAGCGCAGACAGCGGCAGTGCCAGCCTCCCCTCACACACTACTACACCGTGACATGTATACACAGCACAGGTACAGCGCAGACAGCGGCAGTGCCAGCCTCCCCTCACACACTACTACACCGTGACATGTATACACAGCACAGATACAGCGCAGACAGCGGCAGCCTCCCCTCACACACTTCTACACCGTGACATGTATACACAGCACAGATACAGCGCAGACAGCGGCAGTGCCAGCCTCCCCTCACACACTACTACACCGTGACATATATACACAGCACAGATACAGCGCAGACAGCGGCAGCCTCCCCTCACACACTACTACACCGTGACATGTATACACAGCACAGATACAGCGCAGACAGCGGCAGCCTCCCCTCACACACTACTACACCGTGACATGTATACACAGCACAGATACAGCGCAGACAGCCTCCCCTCACACACTACTACACCGTGACATGTATACACAGCACAGATACAGCGCAGACAGCGGCAGCCTCCCCTCACACACTACTACACCGTGACATGTATACACAGCACAGATACAGCGCAGACAGCGGCAGTGCCGGCCTCCCCTCACACACTACTACACCGTGACATGCATACACAGCACAGATACAGGGCAGACAGCGGCAGTGCCAGCCTCCCCTCACACACTACTACACCGTGACATGTATACACAGCACAGGTACAGCGCAGACAGCGGCAGTGCCAGCCTCCCCTCACACACTACTACACCGTGACATGTATACACAGCACAGATACAGCGCAGACAGCGGCAGTGCCAGCCTCCCCTCACACACTACTACACCGTGACATATATACACAGCACAGATACAGCGCAGACAGCGGCAGCCTCCCCTCACACACTACTACACCGTGACATGTATACACAGCACAGATACAGCGCAGACAGCCTCCCCTCACACACTACTACACCGTGACATGCATACACAGTTTTCATATTGCAGTTACTTGTGTGGAGCAGCATTTTTTACACATACGTTTTCAGATTGAGTTTAAGGAGCGTTTGCAGGAAGCCGAGCATCTGGTTAAAGAAAAGGAACAGAAACGCTTTGAAATAGAGAGACAAGAACTGGAGACAAAGCATTCTGAGGAGCTCAGAGCTGTGCACGTAAAGTGAGAACACATTGACTGCATCCTGTACTAATCCCAACTCTACACACACTGCATCCTGTACTAATCCCAGCTCTACACACACTGCATCCTGTACTAATCCCAGCTCTACACACACTGCATCCTGTACTAATCCCAACTACACACACACTGCATCCTGTACTAATCCCAGCTCTACACACACACTGCATCCTGTACTAATCCCAGCTCTACACACACTGCATCCTGTACTAATCCCAGCTCTACACACACTGCATCCTGTACTAATCCCAGCTACACACACTGCATCCTGTACTAATCCCAGCTCTACACACACTGCATCCTGTACTAATCCCAGCTCTACACACACTGCATCCTGTACTTATCCCAGCTCTACACACACTGCATCCTGTACTAATTCCAGCTCTACACACACTGCATCCTGTACTAATCCCAACTCTACACACACTGCATCCTGTACTAATCCCAGCTCTACACACACACTGCATCCTGTACTAATCCCAGCTCTACACACACTGCATCCTGTACTAATCCCAGCTCTACACACACTGCATCCTGTACTAATCCCAGCTCTACACACACTGCATCCTGTACTTATCCCAGCTCTACACACACTGCATCCTGTACTAATCCCAACTCTACACACAAACTGCATCCTGTACTATTCCCAGCTCTACACACACACACTGCATCCTGTACTAATCCCAGCTCTACACACACTGCATCCTGTACTAATCCCAGCTACACACACACTGCATCCTGTACTAATCCCAGCTCTACACACACTGCATCCTGTACTAATCCCAGCTACACACACTGCATCCTGTACTAATCCCAGCTCTACACACACTGCATCCTGTACTAATCCCAACTCTACACACACTGCATCCTGTACTAATCCCAGATCTACACACACACTGCATCCTGTACTAATCCCAGCTCTACACACACACTGCATCCTGTACTAATCCCAGCTCTACACACACACTGCATCCTGTACTAATCCCAGCTCTACACACACACTGCATCCTGTACTAATCCCAACTCTACACACACTGCATCCTGTACTAATCCAAGCTACACACACTGCATCCTGTACTAATCCCAACTCTACACACACTGCATCCTGTACTAATCCCAGCTCTACACACACTGCATCCTCTACTAATCCCACCTCTACACACACACAGCATCCTGTACTAATCCCAGCTCTACACACACTGCATCCTGTACTAATCCCAGCTACACACACACTGCATCCTGTACTAATCCCAGCTCTACACACACTGCATCCTGTACTAATCCCAGCTCTACACACACTGCATCCTGTACTAATCCCAGCTCTACACACACTGCATCCTGTACTGACTCCTGTCTCTGTTAGAGTCTGCACAGTGCAGGAGCAGTTAAAAGACGTTATCCGTGAGAAAATGGATTTTGAGAATAAATTTAAGGTAAATGTGTATTTTTGGATAGTTTGTCTCTTCCGTGTAGTTATCTGTCGGCTCAGTATAATGACGTTAGACTTGTACTATTTATAGAAGGCACGGTGCCCCCTTTCTTGCCCTTCACCAGGGTGGGTCTTAGCACCAGGCATGCCAGGAAGGTGCTCAAATTGGGGGGTGCCAGGAAATGATGTATTCTTCATAGGGAGATAGGTCTGAAGTGGTGGGATCTTTCGGTGCACTCTAATGTAACCCCTCCTCTCCTATAGCTCTTTCCCCCCACTTTTATATAGCCCTTTCCTCCCCATAGATCTTTGTCCACACTCTAATATAGCCTCTCCCTTCTAATAGATCTTTATCCCCTCCCTTCTCAATGCCCTTTTCCCGCACTCTAATGTACCCCTTTCCAAAAATATTTCCCCACACTCTAATGTAGCCCCTCCCTTCTTATAGATCTTTCTCCACACTCTAATGTAGCTCCTCCTTTTCCAGAGCTCTTTCGCCGCACTCTAACGCATCCCCTCTCTTCTTATAGATCTTTCTCCACACTCTAATATAGCCCCTCCCTTCTTATAGATCTTTCTCCGCACTCTAATGCATCCCCTCTCTTCTTATAGATCTTTCTCCGCACTCTGATGTAGCCCCTCCCTTCTTATTGCTCTTTCTCCGCACTCTAATGTAGCCCCTCCCTTCTTATAGATCTGTCTCCGCACTCTTTGTAGATCTTCTCTTACACTTTGCATCTTCATCAGGAGCTCCAGCTGAATTACAAGCGGTTTATTGACCTCACCGACTCCGCTCTCCATTCAGACTACCTCCTGCATCTAATCCGCCTGGGAAGACCGCCTGGCTTTGCCCATGGTGCTGTTCAAACTGATGATGTCATCAATACTCCTCTCTGATGTCATACCCATTCCAAGCCGATAAAATAATTCTTCGATATTTCTCTTCTCTCGTTAAAGCAGACATTTTTAAAGAGCACTGCAAAAATATTAATAACAGGAATTTTGTATTCATTTTAAAAAAAATAAGCAATTTGGATTGGCTGCTGAGATTTTACCTTTTATATTGATTTACACAATTAATAAACTGAAGATCCAACGTGAGTGTTTTTTTTTGTATTTCATCTTTTTCTTTACTTCTATATTTCATAAAAAATTTTATTTATTGGGTGTGTTTTTCACACAAAAAAATAGAAGGGGTACAAAACCTCGCCTTACTACAATAATGGAAAACATCGAATGCCCGGGTATCGTCTTTAGCCGTTGTAGCCCAACATCTACTCTCTCGACCATCCCTCTAATTTACTTTAATTATTAGTTCGGGTCCCAATACTGATCCCTGAGGTACCCCACTAGTGACAAATCCTCCCTCTGAATATACCCCATTAACTACATCCTTCTGCCCCTATCACTCAGCCATTGGCTTATCCATTCAACTATTCTGACATCCAAACCCAAAGACTTATTTATAAGTCTTCTATGAGGGACAGTGCCGAAGGCCTTACTGAAATCTAGGTAGGCGATGACAACGGCTCCTCCCCGGTCTATTTTAGTTGCCCAGTCAAAGAAATAAATGAAGTCAGTTTGACAGGATCTCCCTGTAGTAAATCCGTGCTGTTTCTGACCATTTACTTTTAGATATTTAACAACCCTCTCCTTTAGCATGGTTTCTGTTATTTTTCCAGCTGCTGACGTAAGGCTTACCGGTCTGTAGTAGGCCGAGTCTTCCCTGCTACTTTTTTGAGAAATGTTACTTCAGTTGCCAAGGTCCACTCTTCTGGAACAGCGACTGGTTAAATAAGTCCGCCAGCGGTTCTGCCGGGACAGTTCGATGCTCCTTGAATAATTTTGGGTTTATGCCATCGGGTCCCATGGATTTGCCCGTTTTTACTTTAGAGAGAAGTCGAACTCCTTCTTCTGTAAACAGTAAACACACTTGTTCTACGTCACGCTATTTCTCTCGGCTAACAGAGGTCCCTCACCTTCACCTTTATCTTCCTCTGTAGAAACATACCAAGACATTTTCCGACGTGGCAACAGTTTGGGGGAGACCCTTTTCTATTCCAGCGTGACCAGCGCACAAAGCAAGCTCCATAAAGACAAGGTTGGATAAGTTTGGCGTGGAAGAACTTGACTGGCCGCGCACCCCATCGAACACCTTTGGGACGAACTGGAACGTAGATTCCTCCGACGAACTGGAATGGAGATTCCGACGATGGGTCCTGATCTCAACCCCATCGAACACCTTTGGGACGAACTGGAATGGAGATTGCGAGCCGGGCGTCTCATCCAACATCAGCCCCTGACCTCACAGACGCTCTACTGGATGAACGGGAAGAAATTCCCACAAAAACTCCCCAAAATCTTGTGGAAAGCAGTCCCAGAAGAGCGGAAGCCATTATAGCTGCAAAGGGGGGCCCAACTATATATTAATATCTGTGTATTTAGAATGTGATGTCATCAAAGACCCTGTTGGTGTAATGGTCAGGTGTCCCAATACTTTTGTCCATATAACATGTAAGGTGCTGCCCCCTGCAGCCTGTGGGATGTATAACAGAATAACTGATTGCCTTCTGTGAGCTTATACCCCCCACACCCTGCAGGGGGCAGCACTGCACATGGGCCACTTTACACATAAAGGACCAAAATTCAGCGCATGTTCATATAACTTCAAAACAGGCGTTATTATAACATGAGCCGACGTGTGTTTCAATCCAATAAAAGGCTCTTCGTCAGCGCGTGTGACAATTACTGCTCCTTTGTAGCGTGTCCTGACGAAGGTCCATTTATCCGATCAAAGCGGATGCCGGCTCATGTTGTAATAAAACCTGTTTTGAAGTGAGCACATATAATTCCATTTATGTTTGTGAATGAAATAATCCAATTCCATTACATCACTTTAATCTCTCTCCAGAATATTCAAGCGGTGAGAAAATCGGAATTTTTCGGTGGCAGTTTTTTTTTTCTGTCTGTTTTACTTTTATTTTATACATTTAACCCTTTTTTTAAACCATTTTACTCTTGATTCTAAATGGACTTTTAAATGGATCCCCTGTTAACTTTAGCTTCTTGTGGCTCATTGTAGGTAATATAAGTGTTAACGGGTACCCTTTAGATTGTAAGCTTTTGGGCTGGTCCCTCGTTACCTAATGTATCGGTTTGACTTTGTCTGTCTTTGTATGGATGGACTGTAAGAAGCACTGCAGAAATTGCTGGTATAATATTAACACTACTACTAATAGTGCTATATAAATAATAATAATAATAATAATGATAGTGCTATATAAATAATAATAATAATAATGATAGTGCTATATAAATAATAATAATAATAATGATAGTGCTATATAAATAATAATAATGATAGTGCTATATAAATAATAATAATGATAGTGCTATATAAATAATAATAATAATGATAGTGCTATATAAATAATAATAATAATAGTGCTATATAAATAATAATGATAGTGCTATATAAATAATAATAATACCATTATTCAATATTCAATAGTGCTATATGAATAAAATATAAAAATAATAATAATAATAGTTAAATATTTATTATTATTATTATTTTACAAGCTGGTGTGTCAAGCCTGCCATTCCCCGTTCTGCCACACGAGGTCGCCAGTTCCCTTCTCTCTCTGGGAATACACCCTTTTTTTTTTATCCGTCCCCCCCTTCCCATTATTAACATTTCCCATATTTTTACCCCTTCATTACCTGCCCGCCTGTAATCTCCCCCTCCCCATTTATTCATCTATTTTCCTACCTGCCTCATCATCGCTTCATTCTTCCACCTTTAAAATTGCTCTCGTTTGCGCGCCCTCCTAATTTTTACCTTCATTTTACCCCCCCCCTTAAATCATACCCCTCGCCCTGTCGCCGGTACCCGTGATTTCAATCTTATTTTTGCAGCGGTAAGGTTGCCCACCAAAGACATTTATACAACATGTCTCATTACCTGTTAAATGCTTCCAAGCCAACAGAAGTGTGATTATAGGGTACACTATGTAACGATATATATATGTTTAATGTATAGCCGGGGCCGGGGAAACGGAAGAGGTCGGGGGATATGGCAATTTTCCTTTTAGAGGTAAGCCTGGGTCTTCTGGAGAGAAATGATTGCTCATCGCACCTGTTTACTTGGCACTGGTGCAGGCAAGGGGGGCAATTTCTTTATAGAGGGGGTCTCCGCTTGAGATGAGCGACGCGCTACCTCCCGAGACACAGTGCTAACTGTGACTCATCTGAGCAAAGAGCCGTACTGCGGAGAGCCGAGAACAAAAGGGGGGGCGAATTGAAAAGGTTGAACCGCGCGGACTTTCTGTACGAACTGTGCGATTGTATGTCAGCGAAGCGGCCGGCGACCGAGAGCAGCCGAAAAAACAAGCAAAGCGAGCATATCCAGGAGTCTGGAACAATGCAAACGCCGCGTTCCACTTCTCCAATATTCCATATCTGATGCAGTACACGATCAACATTTGGTACCCAACGCAGTTTACGATCAATATGCGGTATCCGGCGCTGTTAATACTCATTGTTTAGTATCTGACGCAATTTACAATCAACATTCCGTATCCGACGCAGTCCACACTTAACATTTAGTATCTGACGCAATCCACAATCAATACGCAGCTTCCGACACACTTCACAAATCAACATTCCGTATCCGACGCAGTTCACAATCAACACCCAGTACTCCGGTGCACTCCATGCGCCAAATTCTTCATCCGTAATGCAACTCACATTAACATTCTGTAACCCAATGAAAGTCATTCAGTACTCCAACGCAGTTCATGTCTCACATCCATTACCCCAACGCAGTTCATGCCTCACATTCAGTACCCCAACGCAGTTCATGCCTCACATGTTTTACATAATGCCTTACATTCAGTATCCCAACGCAACTCACCTGCCACGCTCAGTCACCCAGTGCAATTAATATCCCGCCTTCGGTACCCATAGCAACTCCCGCTCAGCAAAATGATTACAGCATGATTTTAGATTTCATTTTTGACAGGGGCAGGACTTTTCCGTTGGGTCCGTGTGCCCTGTTATTCCCGCGAGCGCCGTTAGGCTGTACGGTGGACGTGAAAACGGTTACGGGGCCCGGTTAACGTCCTCCCAGAAGCCTCGGCCTGAAATTCCGCACTGAGCTAATAACGGCTCCTGTGAGAGGAACGTCCTCGGAGCGGCCGCGGAACTCTCTCTTCTTCTAGAAGGAGGAAGGCTTCACAATTCTAGAACCAATTTTATCTGATTTGTCCCCGTTTTGGGGTTATTACATCACATTACATTATTCCTTTGGCGCATTGTGTTTGGAGGTGTTGCCTCTGCTGTGCTAGCCAATGGACCAGAAAGGTCTGGTCTGTCGTGGACGGGCTCAAACTAGGTCTAACCGGCCCTTTGCGAACTATTTTGGACCGGCCTGGGAGTACCGCCACCCCTACGTACACCACTGGTGCTGAGGGCCGAGATCTGGAGTCAAATCCCAGCGCTCAGCATTAATTTGGGGTTTGTTAGCCCCCAGAGTCTCCATTCTGGGGCTATGACGTTGAGATTCGGGCCTTCAGCTCCAGTATCTGATGGATGTGGTACCATTAGGAGCCACCACGAGTAGATGCATAAGGTGCCAGAGAGCCCCTATTGTGTTAAATCTGTTTTTAGAAGGAATGTAAGGAAGTTTTACTTTACTGAGAGGGTAGCAGATAAGTGGAACGGCTTCCCAGCAGAAGTGGTAGGGGGTAATACAGTGGGGGAGTTTAAACATGCATGGGACAGGCATATAGCTCCTGAATCTAAGACGAGATCAACGTCTTTACAGCGGGAGAACTGGGCAGACTAGACGGGGCGAGCGTGGATGATAATGTTCTTATGTAATTTATATACCGGGCAAAAAGATACTAAGGAGGTGATCCCAATTCCCGACACACAGACCTCCATCGGGGCAATAGGGGCCAGGATACCCCAAACGATGAACTGTCCCTGGTTTTACATGGTGGGGGAGTTGATGCTCCCACCGCGGATCTGGCACCGCTATGCGCCACTGCTTCTGCTTCATACTTTATAATGTCGAGCCGGTCTTTGGCATTTAATGCCTCATCTGGCAAAAGATATTTAGCGTGGGCAGATTTCATTTCAAGGTATTCATGGCTTGACCTTAAATCAACACAAAGGGATGAATTGTGTGTTTACAGGGAAGACGGGATATCTGAAGAAGAGACCCCTGAGATCAAGGAAGTTTATCTGACTGTACATTATCCTCTATGAGCCATGACCACTAAACGTTATCACAAGCTCCTCTGATGAAATTAACAAACGTGTGGCAATGAAAAAACCAACAGTGTCCTTAAGGCTAGCTCTCCTCGCTCATTTTATATTTTTACGTATATTCAAGGGAGATATTTTTTATCATTGGAGATCCCGATATAACTTCAACTCACATTACAGCCAGGGAGGCCTTTGGGAAGAGGATATCAATATTTCGGAGGCGACTTTTGGATGAGAGGGTCTTATCTTGGTGAAAACATTGTTTCAAGCATCAAAAAAACTCATAAAATGTCATCTGATTTGAAATAGAGAGTCTGAGCCAGACAAAATGAAGGCAGAGGCGGCCCACAAGGGCAAA